>NW_028125538.1:0-241475 GCF_965194825.1 Balaenoptera physalus
TAGTGTTACCATACATATACAAATACATATTATATACATGTATCAAAAACACCGAACATATAGCAAGGGAGGTCGACGGAACACTGTAATATTTTACATGGGAAGAGGATCTGTACATTAATAGACATACATAATGTACAAATGAACCAGATTGTGTACACCTAGGACAAACAATATTCTAAACTTTACCCAGATTAAAAAAATTTTAAAACCAAGAAGAAGTAATGAGACATAAACTTATGGGGATTTCTCCTGGCAATTTCCATTCTAATTCACAACCTAGGACAAGGACTTCCAGAAAGGCTCTGCTGCCCTAGTACCCAGATTGGGGAATGGAGAAATGCTACCTCCTTGTGGCCGTTTCCCACAACAGCAGCTTTGAACCCACTGCAAAAGGTCACTAAATTTTCACCAACTTGCAGTTCTGTAAATGATACCTGCCCTCCAGAAAATTTCTGGGGTCAAAAATCGACCAAAAAATTCAAAAGAGGGCAAGCTTCGAAGAAGACAAGTTCAAGAGCTATATTGTACTCACGGGTTTTTCTTTTAAGAGAAAAGAAAAGGGGTAGGAATATGACGAATTTAAAAAATTTTAATGACATGCATACCCATATTACAAAAACCTATCAGCTCACAGCAGTCAGAATGGCCATTAGGAAAAATGCTGCAAAAAATAAACCGTGAAGGGAGTGTGGAGAAATGCGTACCTTCGGTTGTAAGGGGGGGCATGTAAAGAGCCACTAATGAAAACACAGTGTAGGTGCTTTGAAAGGGAAACATTGAGCTACCAGTCAATCAATCACAACCACTGCTTGGCCTATCACTTGAGAAATGAGAATCAAAAAGTCACAGGCTGGCAAACCTGTACGCCAGCAAGATTTACCATAGCCAGCACTTGGAAGCAATGAAAATGTCCATCAACCGAGGAATGCACCAAGAAGAAGTGGTCCACGTACACAATGGAATATTACTCTAATAATAAATATAAACTCAATTTAAAAAACAAACAAAAGCAAGGAGACATCAACATTTGTGGTTTTATCCGGGCACATTGCACTCTAATTTATAACCGAAGAACACCACTGGCCGGTAGGTCTGTTTCCCTAGTACCAGCATGGGAAACGTAGAAAGGCTGCCGCTCTCTGGCCGTTACCTGCAAAAGCAGGTTTAAAGCCTGAGCTAATGGTCACTTCATATGAACAAGTACTGCAGGGCTGTAAATGAAACCTGCCCTCAAAATGTCTTGAGGGAGATAACGGCCAAAATATTACAAATGGTGACACATACTTTAAGAAAACACTGTGAAGAAATAAGCTCTAATCACAGCTGGAAAAATAAAAAGATCATGTCTTAAAGCTCAATTTCAACGCATTATGAGACACATGCAAATTCAACCACAAAGAGGTATCAGCTCACACCACTCAGAATAATCATCAGCAAAAACTACAAAGAATAAATCCTGAAGGTGCTGGGAAGAAATACATGCCCTCCACTTTAAGTGGGACGTAACCTGGAAAGAGCCACTAAGGAGAACAGAACAGAGGTGCCTTTAAAAAGTAAACATTGAGCTACCATGTGATCCAGCAGACCTATTCCTGGACCTATAAACTAAGAAGACAGAATTGGAAGGACACAGCCACGCAAATCTGCATTGCACACTATTACAATAGCCAAGATATGGAAGTAACCAAAAAGTCCACCGACAGATGGGTGGACAAAGAAGAACTGCTACCTGTACAGATGGAATATGAGCTAGTGAAAAAAGGAAACAATGCCATTTGCAGCACCGTAGATGAGTCTAGAAGTAATCACGCAACTTGGAGTAAGTGAGAAAGCGAAAGACACATATCCTATCATATCATATATAGGGGTTACCTAAAAAATGATACAAACAAAGATATTTCCACAGAGAAACACTATCATAGAATCAATAAAAAAACTTATGGTTCACCAATTAGAAAGGTGTGAGGAATGGATACATTACCGTATTGAGGTTAACAGAGAGATACAAACACCTGTGAAATATGTAATCACCAAAGACCTACGCAATACCAAGAGAAGACTACTCAACATTGTGTCATAACCTACATGGGAAAAGGCTCCGAAGAAGAATAGATATATGTATATGTGTGAAAGAACCACATCTTGCACACCTAGAACAAACAAAACATTGTAATCAAGTTTGCTGTGATAAAAAATAAAACGTAAGTTAAAAATAACAACAAGAAGTAATGAGACATACATTAAAGGGCGTTTTCCTCTCACATGCCATTCTAATTTACAACCTAGAACACCACTTCCAGTAAGGCTCTGTTGACCTAGTAACCAGATTTGGTAAAGGAGAAATGCTGCCGCCATGTGGCCGATTCCCGCAAGAGCAGCTTTTAACCCACAGCTAATGGTCACTTACCATTCACAAGGACTCAGGGCTGTAAAGGACACCTGCCCTCAAAATTGTGCTGAGGTAGGGAATGGATAAAAAAAATTCAAAACAGGCAAAATTTTCAAGAAGACAGTATGAAGAGGTAAGTTTTACTCACTCTCTTTTTAAAGAAAGGAAAATGGATAAAAGCTCAGCCTCAGGAAGTATTAGACTCATGCAATCTAATCTACAAAAAGTCTTCAACTCACACCAGTCGACTGACCATTGGCAAAAAGTCTACAAACAATAAATGCTGAAGAGGTTTTAGAGAACTGTGTACCCTCTAGCTGCTGGTGAGATGTAAAAGGGTTAAACGCTAATAATGAGAACAGGAAAGAGCTGCGTTTAAAAGGAAAAATTGAGGTACCAGTCAATCCAGCAGGCGCACCAATGGGCCTCTCACCTGAGAAGACCAGAATGAAGAAGACCCGGGCTGCAAAAGCTGCACTGCAGCCTTATTCACAATAGACAAGACAGTGAAGCAACCAAAATGTCCATCTACAGATGAAAGGATAAAGAAGAAGTGGTCCATGTACACAATGAATACTAGCCATGGAAAACAATGAAACACTGCTCTTTGAGGCCCCATAGATGATCTTGGAGATAATCACAGAACATGAGGTAAGTCGGAAAGCAAAAGTCCTATATCCTATGATATCACTTATAGGCGTTATCTAATAACTGACACAAATGAACATATTTCCACACAGAAAGTCAATCACAGACTTATTAAAAAAGAACTATGCTTATCTAAAAGTAAAGGTGGGGGGAATGGATAAATGAAGATTAGCGTTACCATATGTATACAAATACATATTATATACATATATCAAAAAGACCGACCATATAGCAAGGAAGGATTACGGAACACTGTAATAATTTACAAGGGAAGAGGATCTCTACATAAATAGGTATGTAGAATATGTAGATGAACCAGAGTGTGTACACCTTGGACAAGCAACATTCTAACCATTACCCCAATTGAAAAAATTAAAACAACGAACTAGGAGTAATGAGACATAGACTTATGGGGGGTTTTCCTGGCACATTCCATTCAAATTTACAACCTAGACAAACGACTTCTAGAATGGCTCTGCTGCCCTAGTACCCAGATTTGGGAATGGAGAAATGCTGCATCCTTGTGGCCGTTTCCCACAACAGCAGCTTTAAACCCACTGCAAATGGTCACTAAGTATTCACCAATTGCAGTTCTGTAAATGACACCTGCCCTCCAAAAAATACTGAGGTCGAAAATCGACCAAAAAATTCTAGAGTGCAACCTTCCAAAAAGAATATTTGAAGAGGTATATTATACTCACACTTTTTTGCTTTTTTCTTTTAACAGAAAAGAAAAAGCCGTGGAAAAATGATGAATTGTAGGAATTTTTACAGACATGTAAACCCAAATTACAAAAACCTATCAGCTCACACCAGTCATAATGGCCATCAAAAAAAATTCTGCCAACAATAAATGCTGACGTGATTGTGGAGAAATGCGTACCCTTGATTCTAAGGGGGACGTGGTAAGAGCCACTAATGAAAGCACAATGGAGTTGCCTTGAAAAGGTAAACGTTGAGCTACCGTACCAGTCAATCAATCATACCCACTGCTGGGTCTATCACCTGAGAAAATGAAAATCAAAAATCACAGGCTGGAAATCCTGCACTCCAGCAATATTTACCATAGGCAACACTTGGAAGCAACGAAAATGTCCATCGACAGAGGAATGCACCAAGAAGAAGTGGTCCATGTACACAATGGAATATTAGCCATGGAAAACATTGAAGCACTGCTCTTTGAGGCACCATACTTGAGCCTGGAGATAATCACAAAACATGAAGTAGGTCGGAAAGCAAAACACCTATATCCTATATTATCACTTATGGCATTATCTAATAACTGACACAGATGAACATATTTCCAAAGAGAAAGACACTCACAGGCTTAGAAAACAAACTATGCTCATCTGAAAGGAAAGGAGGGGGGAAATGGAGAAATGAACATTAGTGTTACCATACATATACAAATACATATTATATACATGTATCAAAAACACCGAACATATAGCAAGGGAGGTCGACGGAACACTGTAATATTTTACATGGGAAGAGGATCTGTACATTAATAGACATACATAATGTACAAATGAACCAGATTGTGTACACCTAGGACAAACAATATTCTAAACTTTACCCAGATTAAAAAAATTTTAAAAACCAAGAAGAAGTAATGAGACATAAACTTATGGGGATTTCTCCTGGCAATTTCCATTCTAATTCACAACCTAGGACAAGGACTTCCAGAAAGGCTCTGCTGCCCTAGTACCCAGATTGGGGAATGGAGAAATGCTACCTCCTTGTGGCCGTTTCCCACAACAGCAGCTTTGAACCCACTGCAAAAGGTCACTAAATTTTCACCAACTTGCAGTTCTGTAAATGATACCTGCCCTCCAGAAAATTTCTGGGGTCAAAAATCGACCAAAAAATTCAAAAGAGGGCAAGCTTCGAAGAAGACAAGTTCAAGAGCTATATTGTACTCACGGGTTTTTCTTTTAAGAGAAAAGAAAAAGGGGTAGGAATATGACGAATTTAAAAAATTTTAATGACATGCATACCCATATTACAAAAACCTATCAGCTCACAGCAGTCAGAATGGCCATTAGGAAAAATGCTGCAAAAAATAAACCGTGAAGGGAGTGTGGAGAAATGCGTACCTTCGGTTGTAAGGGGGGGCATGTAAAGAGCCACTAATGAAAACACAGTGTAGGTGCTTTGAAAAGGGAAACATTGAGCTACCAGTCAATCAATCACAACCACTGCTTGGCCTATCACTTGAGAAAATGAGAATCAAAAAGTCACAGGCTGGCAAACCTGTACGCCAGCAAGATTTACCATAGCCAGCACTTGGAAGCAATGAAAATGTCCATCAACCGAGGAATGCACCAAGAAGAAGTGGTCCACGTACACAATGGAATATTACTCTAATAATAAATATAAACTCAATTTAAAAACAAACAAAAGCAAGGAGACATCAACATTTGTGGTTTTATCCGGGCACATTGCCCTCTAATTTATAACCGAAGAACACCACTGGCCGTTAGGTCTGTTTCCCTAGTACCAGCATGGGAAACGTAGAAAGGCTGCCGCTCTCTGGCCGTTACCTGCAAAAGCAGGTTTAAAGCCTGAGCTAATGGTCACTTCATATGAACAAGTACTGCAGGGCTGTAAATGAAACCTGCCCTCAAAATGTCTTGAGGGAGATAACGGCCAAAATATTACAAATGGTGACACATACTTTAAGAAAACACTGTGAAGAAATAAGCTCTAATCACAGCTGGAAAAATAAAAAGATCATGTCTTAAAGCTCAATTTCAACGCATTATGAGACACATGCAAATTCAACCACAAAGAGGTATCAGCTCACACCACTCAGAATAATCATCAGCAAAAACTACAAAGAATAAATCCTGAAGGTGCTGGGAAGAAATACATGCCCTCCACTTTAAGTGGGACGTAACCTGGAAAGAGCCACTAAGGAGAACAGAACAGAGGTGCCTTTAAAAAGTAAACATTGAGCTACCATGTGATCCAGCAGACCTATTCCTGGACCTATAAACTAAGAAGACAGAATTGGAAGGACACAGCCACGCAAATCTGCATTGCACACTATTACAATAGCCAAGATATGGAAGTAACCAAAAAGTCCACCGACAGATGGGTGGACAAAGAAGAACTGCTACCTGTACAGATGGAATATGAGCTAGTGAAAAAATGAAACAATGCCATTTGCAGCACCGTAGATGAGTCTAGAAGTAATCACGCAACTTGGAGTAAGTGAGAAAGCGAAAGACACATATCCTATCATATCATATATAGGGGTTACCTAAAAAATGATACAAACAAAGATATTTCCACAGAGAAACACTATCATAGAATCAATAAAAAAACTTATGGTTCACCAATTAGAAAGGTGTGAGGAATGGATACATTACCGTATTGAGGTTAACAGAGAGATACAAACACCTGTGAAATATGTAATCACCAAAGACCTACGCAATACCAAGAGAAGACTACTCAACATTGTGTCATAACCTACATGGGAAAAGGCTCCGAAGAAGAATAGATATATGTATATGTGTGAAAGAACCACATCTTGCACACCTAGAACAAACAAAACATTGTAATCAAGTTTGCTGTGATAAAAAATAAAACGTAAGTTAAAAATAACAACAAGAAGTAATGAGACATACATTAAAGGGCGTTTTCCTCTCACATGCCATTCTAATTTACAACCTAGAACACCACTTCCAGTAAGGCTCTGTTGACCTAGTAACCAGATTTGGTAAAGGAGAAATGCTGCCGCCATGTGGCCGAATCCCGCAAGAGCAGCTTTTAACCCACAGCTAATGGTCACTTACCATTCACAAGGACTCAGGGCTGTAAAGGACACCTGCCCTCAAAATTGTGCTGAGGTAGGGAATGGATAAAAAAAATTCAAAACAGGCAAAATTTTCAAGAAGACAGTATGAAGAGGTAAGTTTTACTCACTCTCTTTTTAAAGAAAGGAAAATGGATAAAAGCTCAGCCTCAGGAAGTATTAGACTCATGCAATCTAATCTACAAAAAGTCTTCAACTCACACCAGTCGACTGACCATTGGCAAAAAGTCTACAAACAATAAATGCTGAAGAGGTTTTAGAGAACTGTGTACCCTCTAGCTGCTGGTGAGATGTAAAAGGGTTAAACGCTAATAATGAGAACAGGAAAGAGCTGCGTTTAAAAGGAAAAATTGAGGTACCAGTCAATCCAGCAGGCGCACCAATGGGCCTCTCACCTGAGAAGACCAGAATGAAGAAGACCCGGGCTGCAAAAGCTGCACTGCAGCCTTATTCACAATAGACAAGACAGTGAAGCAACCAAAATGTCCATCTACAGATGAAAGGATAAAGAAGAAGTGGTCCATGTACACAATGAATACTAGCCATGGAAAACAATGAAACACTGCTCTTTGAGGCCCCATAGATGATCTTGGAGATAATCACAGAACATGAGGTAAGTCGGAAAGCAAAAGTCCTATATCCTATGATATCACTTATAGGCGTTATCTAATAACTGACACAAATGAACATATTTCCACACAGAAAGTCAATCACAGACTTATTAAAAAAGAACTATGCTTATCTAAAAGTAAAGGTGGGGGGAATGGATAAATGAAGATTAGCGTTACCATATGTATACAAATACATATTATATACATATATCAAAAAGACCGACCATATAGCAAGGAAGGATTACGGAACACTGTAATAATTTACAAGGGAAGAGGATCTCTACATAAATAGGTATGTAGAATATGTAGATGAACCAGAGTGTGTACACCTTGGACAAGCAACATTCTAACCATTACCCCAATTGAAAAAATTAAAACAACGAACTAGGAGTAATGAGACATAGACTTATGGGGGGTTTTCCTGGCACATTCCATTCAAATTTACAACCTAGACAAACGACTTCTAGAATGGCTCTGCTGCCCTAGTACCCAGATTTGGGAATGGAGAAATGCTGCATCCTTGTGGCCGTTTCCCACAACAGCAGCTTTAAACCCACTGCAAATGGTCACTAAGTATTCACCAATTGCAGTTCTGTAAATGACACCTGCCCTCCAAAAAATACTGAGGTCGAAAATCGACCAAAAAATTCTAGAGTGCAACCTTCCAAAAAGAATATTTGAAGAGGTATATTATACTCACACTTTTTTGCTTTTTTCTTTTAACAGAAAAGAAAAAGCCGTGGAAAAATGATGAATTGTAGGAATTTTTACAGACATGTAAACCCAAATTACAAAAACCTATCAGCTCACACCAGTCATAATGGCCATCAAAAAAAATTCTGCCAACAATAAATGCTGACGTGATTGTGGAGAAATGCGTACCCTTGATTCTAAGGGGGACGTGGTAAGAGCCACTAATGAAAGCACAATGGAGTTGCCTTGAAAAGGTAAACGTTGAGCTACCGTACCAGTCAATCAATCATACCCACTGCTGGGTCTATCACCTGAGAAAATGAAAATCAAAAATCACAGGCTGGAAATCCTGCACTCCAGCAATATTTACCATAGGCAACACTTGGAAGCAACGAAAATGTCCATCGACAGAGGAATGCACCAAGAAGAAGTGGTCCATGTACACAATGGAATATTAGCCATGGAAAACATTGAAGCACTGCTCTTTGAGGCACCATACTTGAGCCTGGAGATAATCACAAAACATGAAGTAGGTCGGAAAGCAAAACACCTATATCCTATATTATCACTTATGGCATTATCTAATAACTGACACAGATGAACATATTTCCAAAGAGAAAGACACTCACAGGCTTAGAAAACAAACTATGCTCATCTGAAAGGAAAGGAGGGGGGAAATTGAGAAATGAACATTAGTGTTACCATACATATACAAATACATATTATATACATGTATCAAAAACACCGAACATATAGCAAGGGAGGTCGACGGAACACTGTAATATTTTACATGGGAAGAGGATCTGTACATTAATAGACATACATAATGTACAAATGAACCAGATTGTGTACACCTAGGACAAACAATATTCTAAACTTTACCCAGATTAAAAAAATTTTAAAAACCAAGAAGAAGTAATGAGACATAAACTTATGGGGATTTCTCCTGGCAATTTCCATTCTAATTCACAACCTAGGACAAGGACTTCCAGAAAGGCTCTGCTGCCCTAGTACCCAGATTGGGGAATGGAGAAATGCTACCTCCTTGTGGCCGTTTCCCACAACAGCAGCTTTGAACCCACTGCAAAAGGTCACTAAATTTTCACCAACTTGCAGTTCTGTAAATGATACCTGCCCTCCAGAAAATTTCTGGGGTCAAAAATCGACCAAAAAATTCAAAAGAGGGCAAGCTTCGAAGAAGACAAGTTCAAGAGCTATATTGTACTCACGGGTTTTTCTTTTAAGAGAAAAGAAAAAGGGGTAGGAATATGACGAATTTAAAAAATTTTAATGACATGCATACCCATATTACAAAAACCTATCAGCTCACAGCAGTCAGAATGGCCATTAGGAAAAATGCTGCAAAAAATAAACCGTGAAGGGAGTGTGGAGAAATGCGTACCTTCGGTTGTAAGGGGGGGCATGTAAAGAGCCACTAATGAAAACACAGTGTAGGTGCTTTGAAAAGGGAAACATTGAGCTACCAGTCAATCAATCACAACCACTGCTTGGCCTATCACTTGAGAAAATGAGAATCAAAAAGTCACAGGCTGGCAAACCTGTACGCCAGCAAGATTTACCATAGCCAGCACTTGGAAGCAATGAAAATGTCCATCAACCGAGGAATGCACCAAGAAGAAGTGGTCCACGTACACAATGGAATATTACTCTAATAATAAATATAAACTCAATTTAAAAACAAACAAAAGCAAGGAGACATCAACATTTGTGGTTTTATCCGGGCACATTGCACTCTAATTTATAACCGAAGAACACCACTGGCCGGTAGGTCTGTTTCCCTAGTACCAGCATGGGAAACGTAGAAAGGCTGCCGCTCTCTGGCCGTTACCTGCAAAAGCAGGTTTAAAGCCTGAGCTAATGGTCACTTCATATGAACAAGTACTGCAGGGCTGTAAATGAAACCTGCCCTCAAAATGTCTTGAGGGAGATAACGGCCAAAATATTACAAATGGTGACACATACTTTAAGAAAACACTGTGAAGAAATAAGCTCTAATCACAGCTGGAAAAATAAAAAGATCATGTCTTAAAGCTCAATTTCAACGCATTATGAGACACATGCAAATTCAACCACAAAGAGGTATCAGCTCACACCACTCAGAATAATCATCAGCAAAAACTACAAAGAATAAATCCTGAAGGTGCTGGGAAGAAATACATGCCCTCCACTTTAAGTGGGACGTAACCTGGAAAGAGCCACTAAGGAGAACAGAACAGAGGTGCCTTTAAAAAGTAAACATTGAGCTACCATGTGATCCAGCAGACCTATTCCTGGACCTATAAACTAAGAAGACAGAATTGGAAGGACACAGCCACGCAAATCTGCATTGCACACTATTACAATAGCCAAGATATGGAAGTAACCAAAAAGTCCACCGACAGATGGGTGGACAAAGAAGAACTGCTACCTGTACAGATGGAATATGAGCTAGTGAAAAAAGGAAACAATGCCATTTGCAGCACCGTAGATGAGTCTAGAAGTAATCACGCAACTTGGAGTAAGTGAGAAAGCGAAAGACACATATCCTATCATATCATATATAGGGGTTACCTAAAAAATGATACAAACAAAGATATTTCCACAGAGAAACACTATCATAGAATCAATAAAAAAACTTATGGTTCACCAATTAGAAAGGTGTGAGGAATGGATACATTACCGTATTGAGGTTAACAGAGAGATACAAACACCTGTGAAATATGTAATCACCAAAGACCTACGCAATACCAAGAGAAGACTACTCAACATTGTGTCATAACCTACATGGGAAAAGGCTCCGAAGAAGAATAGATATATGTATATGTGTGAAAGAACCACATCTTGCACACCTAGAACAAACAAAACATTGTAATCAAGTTTGCTGTGATAAAAAATAAAACGTAAGTTAAAAATAACAACAAGAAGTAATGAGACATACATTAAAGGGCGTTTTCCTCTCACATGCCATTCTAATTTACAACCTAGAACACCACTTCCAGTAAGGCTCTGTTGACCTAGTAACCAGATTTGGTAAAGGAGAAATGCTGCCGCCATGTGGCCGATTCCCGCAAGAGCAGCTTTTAACCCACAGCTAATGGTCACTTACCATTCACAAGGACTCAGGGCTGTAAAGGACACCTGCCCTCAAAATTGTGCTGAGGTAGGGAATGGATAAAAAAAATTCAAAACAGGCAAAATTTTCAAGAAGACAGTATGAAGAGGTAAGTTTTACTCACTCTCTTTTTAAAGAAAGGAAAATGGATAAAAGCTCAGCCTCAGGAAGTATTAGACTCATGCAATCTAATCTACAAAAAGTCTTCAACTCACACCAGTCGACTGACCATTGGCAAAAAGTCTACAAACAATAAATGCTGAAGAGGTTTTAGAGAACTGTGTACCCTCTAGCTGCTGGTGAGATGTAAAAGGGTTAAACGCTAATAATGAGAACAGGAAAGAGCTGCGTTTAAAAGGAAAAATTGAGGTACCAGTCAATCCAGCAGGCGCACCAATGGGCCTCTCACCTGAGAAGACCAGAATGAAGAAGACCCGGGCTGCAAAAGCTGCACTGCAGCCTTATTCACAATAGACAAGACAGTGAAGCAACCAAAATGTCCATCTACAGATGAAAGGATAAAGAAGAAGTGGTCCATGTACACAATGAATACTAGCCATGGAAAACAATGAAACACTGCTCTTTGAGGCCCCATAGATGATCTTGGAGATAATCACAGAACATGAGGTAAGTCGGAAAGCAAAAGTCCTATATCCTATGATATCACTTATAGGCGTTATCTAATAACTGACACAAATGAACATATTTCCACACAGAAAGTCAATCACAGACTTATTAAAAAAGAACTATGCTTATCTAAAAGTAAAGGTGGGGGGAATGGATAAATGAAGATTAGCGTTACCATATGTATACAAATACATATTATATACATATATCAAAAAGACCGACCATATAGCAAGGAAGGATTACGGAACACTGTAATAATTTACAAGGGAAGAGGATCTCTACATAAATAGGTATGTAGAATATGTAGATGAACCAGAGTGTGTACACCTTGGACAAGCAACATTCTAACCATTACCCCAATTGAAAAAATTAAAACAACGAACTAGGAGTAATGAGACATAGACTTATGGGGGGTTTTCCTGGCACATTCCATTCAAATTTACAACCTAGACAAACGACTTCTAGAATGGCTCTGCTGCCCTAGTACCCAGATTTGGGAATGGAGAAATGCTGCATCCTTGTGGCCGTTTCCCACAACAGCAGCTTTAAACCCACTGCAAATGGTCACTAAGTATTCACCAATTGCAGTTCTGTAAATGACACCTGCCCTCCAAAAAATACTGAGGTCGAAAATCGACCAAAAAATTCTAGAGTGCAACCTTCCAAAAAGAATATTTGAAGAGGTATATTATACTCACACTTTTTTGCTTTTTTCTTTTAACAGAAAAGAAAAAGCCGTGGAAAAATGATGAATTGTAGGAATTTTTACAGACATGTAAACCCAAATTACAAAAACCTATCAGCTCACACCAGTCATAATGGCCATCAAAAAAAATTCTGCCAACAATAAATGCTGACGTGATTGTGGAGAAATGCGTACCCTTGATTCTAAGGGGGACGTGGTAAGAGCCACTAATGAAAGCACAATGGAGTTGCCTTGAAAAGGTAAACGTTGAGCTACCGTACCAGTCAATCAATCATACCCACTGCTGGGTCTATCACCTGAGAAAATGAAAATCAAAAATCACAGGCTGGAAATCCTGCACTCCAGCAATATTTACCATAGGCAACACTTGGAAGCAACGAAAATGTCCATCGACAGAGGAATGCACCAAGAAGAAGTGGTCCATGTACACAATGGAATATTAGCCATGGAAAACATTGAAGCACTGCTCTTTGAGGCACCATACTTGAGCCTGGAGATAATCACAAAACATGAAGTAGGTCGGAAAGCAAAACACCTATATCCTATATTATCACTTATGGCATTATCTAATAACTGACACAGATGAACATATTTCCAAAGAGAAAGACACTCACAGGCTTAGAAAACAAACTATGCTCATCTGAAAGGAAAGGAGGGGGGAAATTGAGAAATGAACATTAGTGTTACCATACATATACAAATACATATTATATACATGTATCAAAAACACCGAACATATAGCAAGGGAGGTCGACGGAACACTGTAATATTTTACATGGGAAGAGGATCTGTACATTAATAGACATACATAATGTACAAATGAACCAGATTGTGTACACCTAGGACAAACAATATTCTAAACTTTACCCAGATTAAAAAAATTTTAAAAACCAAGAAGAAGTAATGAGACATAAACTTATGGGGATTTCTCCTGGCAATTTCCATTCTAATTCACAACCTAGGACAAGGACTTCCAGAAAGGCTCTGCTGCCCTAGTACCCAGATTGGGGAATGGAGAAATGCTACCTCCTTGTGGCCGTTTCCCACAACAGCAGCTTTGAACCCACTGCAAAAGGTCACTAAATTTTCACCAACTTGCAGTTCTGTAAATGATACCTGCCCTCCAGAAAATTTCTGGGGTCAAAAATCGACCAAAAAATTCAAAAGAGGGCAAGCTTCGAAGAAGACAAGTTCAAGAGCTATATTGTACTCACGGGTTTTTCTTTTAAGAGAAAAGAAAAAGGGGTAGGAATATGACGAATTTAAAAAATTTTAATGACATGCATACCCATATTACAAAAACCTATCAGCTCACAGCAGTCAGAATGGCCATTAGGAAAAATGCTGCAAAAAATAAACCGTGAAGGGAGTGTGGAGAAATGCGTACCTTCGGTTGTAAGGGGGGGCATGTAAAGAGCCACTAATGAAAACACAGTGTAGGTGCTTTGAAAAGGGAAACATTGAGCTACCAGTCAATCAATCACAACCACTGCTTGGCCTATCACTTGAGAAAATGAGAATCAAAAAGTCACAGGCTGGCAAACCTGTACGCCAGCAAGATTTACCATAGCCAGCACTTGGAAGCAATGAAAATGTCCATCAACCGAGGAATGCACCAAGAAGAAGTGGTCCACGTACACAATGGAATATTACTCTAATAATAAATATAAACTCAATTTAAAAACAAACAAAAGCAAGGAGACATCAACATTTGTGGTTTTATCCGGGCACATTGCACTCTAATTTATAACCGAAGAACACCACTGGCCGGTAGGTCTGTTTCCCTAGTACCAGCATGGGAAACGTAGAAAGGCTGCCGCTCTCTGGCCGTTACCTGCAAAAGCAGGTTTAAAGCCTGAGCTAATGGTCACTTCATATGAACAAGTACTGCAGGGCTGTAAATGAAACCTGCCCTCAAAATGTCTTGAGGGAGATAACGGCCAAAATATTACAAATGGTGACACATACTTTAAGAAAACACTGTGAAGAAATAAGCTCTAATCACAGCTGGAAAAATAAAAAGATCATGTCTTAAAGCTCAATTTCAACGCATTATGAGACACATGCAAATTCAACCACAAAGAGGTATCAGCTCACACCACTCAGAATAATCATCAGCAAAAACTACAAAGAATAAATCCTGAAGGTGCTGGGAAGAAATACATGCCCTCCACTTTAAGTGGGACGTAACCTGGAAAGAGCCACTAAGGAGAACAGAACAGAGGTGCCTTTAAAAAGTAAACATTGAGCTACCATGTGATCCAGCAGACCTATTCCTGGACCTATAAACTAAGAAGACAGAATTGGAAGGACACAGCCACGCAAATCTGCATTGCACACTATTACAATAGCCAAGATATGGAAGTAACCAAAAAGTCCACCGACAGATGGGTGGACAAAGAAGAACTGCTACCTGTACAGATGGAATATGAGCTAGTGAAAAAAGGAAACAATGCCATTTGCAGCACCGTAGATGAGTCTAGAAGTAATCACGCAACTTGGAGTAAGTGAGAAAGCGAAAGACACATATCCTATCATATCATATATAGGGGTTACCTAAAAAATGATACAAACAAAGATATTTCCACAGAGAAACACTATCATAGAATCAATAAAAAAACTTATGGTTCACCAATTAGAAAGGTGTGAGGAATGGATACATTACCGTATTGAGGTTAACAGAGAGATACAAACACCTGTGAAATATGTAATCACCAAAGACCTACGCAATACCAAGAGAAGACTACTCAACATTGTGTCATAACCTACATGGGAAAAGGCTCCGAAGAAGAATAGATATATGTATATGTGTGAAAGAACCACATCTTGCACACCTAGAACAAACAAAACATTGTAATCAAGTTTGCTGTGATAAAAAATAAAACGTAAGTTAAAAATAACAACAAGAAGTAATGAGACATACATTAAAGGGCGTTTTCCTCTCACATGCCATTCTAATTTACAACCTAGAACACCACTTCCAGTAAGGCTCTGTTGACCTAGTAACCAGATTTGGTAAAGGAGAAATGCTGCCGCCATGTGGCCGATTCCCGCAAGAGCAGCTTTTAACCCACAGCTAATGGTCACTTACCATTCACAAGGACTCAGGGCTGTAAAGGACACCTGCCCTCAAAATTGTGCTGAGGTAGGGAATGGATAAAAAAAATTCAAAACAGGCAAAATTTTCAAGAAGACAGTATGAAGAGGTAAGTTTTACTCACTCTCTTTTTAAAGAAAGGAAAATGGATAAAAGCTCAGCCTCAGGAAGTATTAGACTCATGCAATCTAATCTACAAAAAGTCTTCAACTCACACCAGTCGACTGACCATTGGCAAAAAGTCTACAAACAATAAATGCTGAAGAGGTTTTAGAGAACTGTGTACCCTCTAGCTGCTGGTGAGATGTAAAAGGGTTAAACGCTAATAATGAGAACAGGAAAGAGCTGCGTTTAAAAGGAAAAATTGAGGTACCAGTCAATCCAGCAGGCGCACCAATGGGCCTCTCACCTGAGAAGACCAGAATGAAGAAGACCCGGGCTGCAAAAGCTGCACTGCAGCCTTATTCACAATAGACAAGACAGTGAAGCAACCAAAATGTCCATCTACAGATGAAAGGATAAAGAAGAAGTGGTCCATGTACACAATGAATACTAGCCATGGAAAACAATGAAACACTGCTCTTTGAGGCCCCATAGATGATCTTGGAGATAATCACAGAACATGAGGTAAGTCGGAAAGCAAAAGTCCTATATCCTATGATATCACTTATAGGCGTTATCTAATAACTGACACAAATGAACATATTTCCACACAGAAAGTCAATCACAGACTTATTAAAAAAGAACTATGCTTATCTAAAAGTAAAGGTGGGGGGAATGGATAAATGAAGATTAGCGTTACCATATGTATACAAATACATATTATATACATATATCAAAAAGACCGACCATATAGCAAGGAAGGATTACGGAACACTGTAATAATTTACAAGGGAAGAGGATCTCTACATAAATAGGTATGTAGAATATGTAGATGAACCAGAGTGTGTACACCTTGGACAAGCAACATTCTAACCATTACCCCAATTGAAAAAATTAAAACAACGAACTAGGAGTAATGAGACATAGACTTATGGGGGGTTTTCCTGGCACATTCCATTCAAATTTACAACCTAGACAAACGACTTCTAGAATGGCTCTGCTGCCCTAGTACCCAGATTTGGGAATGGAGAAATGCTGCATCCTTGTGGCCGTTTCCCACAACAGCAGCTTTAAACCCACTGCAAATGGTCACTAAGTATTCACCAATTGCAGTTCTGTAAATGACACCTGCCCTCCAAAAAATACTGAGGTCGAAAATCGACCAAAAAATTCTAGAGTGCAACCTTCCAAAAAGAATATTTGAAGAGGTATATTATACTCACACTTTTTTGCTTTTTTCTTTTAACAGAAAAGAAAAAGCCGTGGAAAAATGATGAATTGTAGGAATTTTTACAGACATGTAAACCCAAATTACAAAAACCTATCAGCTCACACCAGTCATAATGGCCATCAAAAAAAATTCTGCCAACAATAAATGCTGACGTGATTGTGGAGAAATGCGTACCCTTGATTCTAAGGGGGACGTGGTAAGAGCCACTAATGAAAGCACAATGGAGTTGCCTTGAAAAGGTAAACGTTGAGCTACCGTACCAGTCAATCAATCATACCCACTGCTGGGTCTATCACCTGAGAAAATGAAAATCAAAAATCACAGGCTGGAAATCCTGCACTCCAGCAATATTTACCATAGGCAACACTTGGAAGCAACGAAAATGTCCATCGACAGAGGAATGCACCAAGAAGAAGTGGTCCATGTACACAATGGAATATTAGCCATGGAAAACATTGAAGCACTGCTCTTTGAGGCACCATACTTGAGCCTGGAGATAATCACAAAACATGAAGTAGGTCGGAAAGCAAAACACCTATATCCTATATTATCACTTATGGCATTATCTAATAACTGACACAGATGAACATATTTCCAAAGAGAAAGACACTCACAGGCTTAGAAAACAAACTATGCTCATCTGAAAGGAAAGGAGGGGGGAAATGGAGAAATGAACATTAGTGTTACCATACATATACAAATACATATTATATACATGTATCAAAAACACCGAACATATAGCAAGGGAGGTCGACGGAACACTGTAATATTTTACATGGGAAGAGGATCTGTACATTAATAGACATACATAATGTACAAATGAACCAGATTGTGTACACCTAGGACAAACAATATTCTAAACTTTACCCAGATTAAAAAAATTTTAAAAACCAAGAAGAAGTAATGAGACATAAACTTATGGGGATTTCTCCTGGCAATTTCCATTCTAATTCACAACCTAGGACAAGGACTTCCAGAAAGGCTCTGCTGCCCTAGTACCCAGATTGGGGAATGGAGAAATGCTACCTCCTTGTGGCCGTTTCCCACAACAGCAGCTTTGAACCCACTGCAAAAGGTCACTAAATTTTCACCAACTTGCAGTTCTGTAAATGATACCTGCCCTCCAGAAAATTTCTGGGGTCAAAAATCGACCAAAAAATTCAAAAGAGGGCAAGCTTCGAAGAAGACAAGTTCAAGAGCTATATTGTACTCACGGGTTTTTCTTTTAAGAGAAAAGAAAAAGGGGTAGGAATATGACGAATTTAAAAAATTTTAATGACATGCATACCCATATTACAAAAACCTATCAGCTCACAGCAGTCAGAATGGCCATTAGGAAAAATGCTGCAAAAAATAAACCGTGAAGGGAGTGTGGAGAAATGCGTACCTTCGGTTGTAAGGGGGGGCATGTAAAGAGCCACTAATGAAAACACAGTGTAGGTGCTTTGAAAAGGGAAACATTGAGCTACCAGTCAATCAATCACAACCACTGCTTGGCCTATCACTTGAGAAAATGAGAATCAAAAAGTCACAGGCTGGCAAACCTGTACGCCAGCAAGATTTACCATAGCCAGCACTTGGAAGCAATGAAAATGTCCATCAACCGAGGAATGCACCAAGAAGAAGTGGTCCACGTACACAATGGAATATTACTCTAATAATAAATATAAACTCAATTTAAAAACAAACAAAAGCAAGGAGACATCAACATTTGTGGTTTTATCCGGGCACATTGCCCTCTAATTTATAACCGAAGAACACCACTGGCCGTTAGGTCTGTTTCCCTAGTACCAGCATGGGAAACGTAGAAAGGCTGCCGCTCTCTGGCCGTTACCTGCAAAAGCAGGTTTAAAGCCTGAGCTAATGGTCACTTCATATGAACAAGTACTGCAGGGCTGTAAATGAAACCTGCCCTCAAAATGTCTTGAGGGAGATAACGGCCAAAATATTACAAATGGTGACACATACTTTAAGAAAACACTGTGAAGAAATAAGCTCTAATCACAGCTGGAAAAATAAAAAGATCATGTCTTAAAGCTCAATTTCAACGCATTATGAGACACATGCAAATTCAACCACAAAGAGGTATCAGCTCACACCACTCAGAATAATCATCAGCAAAAACTACAAAGAATAAATCCTGAAGGTGCTGGGAAGAAATACATGCCCTCCACTTTAAGTGGGACGTAACCTGGAAAGAGCCACTAAGGAGAACAGAACAGAGGTGCCTTTAAAAAGTAAACATTGAGCTACCATGTGATCCAGCAGACCTATTCCTGGACCTATAAACTAAGAAGACAGAATTGGAAGGACACAGCCACGCAAATCTGCATTGCACACTATTACAATAGCCAAGATATGGAAGTAACCAAAAAGTCCACCGACAGATGGGTGGACAAAGAAGAACTGCTACCTGTACAGATGGAATATGAGCTAGTGAAAAAATGAAACAATGCCATTTGCAGCACCGTAGATGAGTCTAGAAGTAATCACGCAACTTGGAGTAAGTGAGAAAGCGAAAGACACATATCCTATCATATCATATATAGGGGTTACCTAAAAAATGATACAAACAAAGATATTTCCACAGAGAAACACTATCATAGAATCAATAAAAAAACTTATGGTTCACCAATTAGAAAGGTGTGAGGAATGGATACATTACCGTATTGAGGTTAACAGAGAGATACAAACACCTGTGAAATATGTAATCACCAAAGACCTACGCAATACCAAGAGAAGACTACTCAACATTGTGTCATAACCTACATGGGAAAAGGCTCCGAAGAAGAATAGATATATGTATATGTGTGAAAGAACCACATCTTGCACACCTAGAACAAACAAAACATTGTAATCAAGTTTGCTGTGATAAAAAATAAAACGTAAGTTAAAAATAACAACAAGAAGTAATGAGACATACATTAAAGGGCGTTTTCCTCTCACATGCCATTCTAATTTACAACCTAGAACACCACTTCCAGTAAGGCTCTGTTGACCTAGTAACCAGATTTGGTAAAGGAGAAATGCTGCCGCCATGTGGCCGATTCCCGCAAGAGCAGCTTTTAACCCACAGCTAATGGTCACTTACCATTCACAAGGACTCAGGGCTGTAAAGGACACCTGCCCTCAAAATTGTGCTGAGGTAGGGAATGGATAAAAAAAATTCAAAACAGGCAAAATTTTCAAGAAGACAGTATGAAGAGGTAAGTTTTACTCACTCTCTTTTTAAAGAAAGGAAAATGGATAAAAGCTCAGCCTCAGGAAGTATTAGACTCATGCAATCTAATCTACAAAAAGTCTTCAACTCACACCAGTCGACTGACCATTGGCAAAAAGTCTACAAACAATAAATGCTGAAGAGGTTTTAGAGAACTGTGTACCCTCTAGCTGCTGGTGAGATGTAAAAGGGTTAAACGCTAATAATGAGAACAGGAAAGAGCTGCGTTTAAAAGGAAAAATTGAGGTACCAGTCAATCCAGCAGGCGCACCAATGGGCCTCTCACCTGAGAAGACCAGAATGAAGAAGACCCGGGCTGCAAAAGCTGCACTGCAGCCTTATTCACAATAGACAAGACAGTGAAGCAACCAAAATGTCCATCTACAGATGAAAGGATAAAGAAGAAGTGGTCCATGTACACAATGAATACTAGCCATGGAAAACAATGAAACACTGCTCTTTGAGGCCCCATAGATGATCTTGGAGATAATCACAGAACATGAGGTAAGTCGGAAAGCAAAAGTCCTATATCCTATGATATCACTTATAGGCGTTATCTAATAACTGACACAAATGAACATATTTCCACACAGAAAGTCAATCACAGACTTATTAAAAAAGAACTATGCTTATCTAAAAGTAAAGGTGGGGGGAATGGATAAATGAAGATTAGCGTTACCATATGTATACAAATACATATTATATACATATATCAAAAAGACCGACCATATAGCAAGGAAGGATTACGGAACACTGTAATAATTTACAAGGGAAGAGGATCTCTACATAAATAGGTATGTAGAATATGTAGATGAACCAGAGTGTGTACACCTTGGACAAGCAACATTCTAACCATTACCCCAATTGAAAAAATTAAAACAACGAACTAGGAGTAATGAGACATAGACTTATGGGGGGTTTTCCTGGCACATTCCATTCAAATTTACAACCTAGACAAACGACTTCTAGAATGGCTCTGCTGCCCTAGTACCCAGATTTGGGAATGGAGAAATGCTGCATCCTTGTGGCCGTTTCCCACAACAGCAGCTTTAAACCCACTGCAAATGGTCACTAAGTATTCACCAATTGCAGTTCTGTAAATGACACCTGCCCTCCAAAAAATACTGAGGTCGAAAATCGACCAAAAAATTCTAGAGTGCAACCTTCCAAAAAGAATATTTGAAGAGGTATATTATACTCACACTTTTTTGCTTTTTTCTTTTAACAGAAAAGAAAAAGCCGTGGAAAAATGATGAATTGTAGGAATTTTTACAGACATGTAAACCCAAATTACAAAAACCTATCAGCTCACACCAGTCATAATGGCCATCAAAAAAAATTCTGCCAACAATAAATGCTGACGTGATTGTGGAGAAATGCGTACCCTTGATTCTAAGGGGGACGTGGTAAGAGCCACTAATGAAAGCACAATGGAGTTGCCTTGAAAAGGTAAACGTTGAGCTACCGTACCAGTCAATCAATCATACCCACTGCTGGGTCTATCACCTGAGAAAATGAAAATCAAAAATCACAGGCTGGAAATCCTGCACTCCAGCAATATTTACCATAGGCAACACTTGGAAGCAACGAAAATGTCCATCGACAGAGGAATGCACCAAGAAGAAGTGGTCCATGTACACAATGGAATATTAGCCATGGAAAACATTGAAGCACTGCTCTTTGAGGCACCATACTTGAGCCTGGAGATAATCACAAAACATGAAGTAGGTCGGAAAGCAAAACACCTATATCCTATATTATCACTTATGGCATTATCTAATAACTGACACAGATGAACATATTTCCAAAGAGAAAGACACTCACAGGCTTAGAAAACAAACTATGCTCATCTGAAAGGAAAGGAGGGGGGAAATGGAGAAATGAACATTAGTGTTACCATACATATACAAATACATATTATATACATGTATCAAAAACACCGAACATATAGCAAGGGAGGTCGACGGAACACTGTAATATTTTACATGGGAAGAGGATCTGTACATTAATAGACATACATAATGTACAAATGAACCAGATTGTGTACACCTAGGACAAACAATATTCTAAACTTTACCCAGATTAAAAAAATTTTAAAAACCAAGAAGAAGTAATGAGACATAAACTTATGGGGATTTCTCCTGGCAATTTCCATTCTAATTCACAACCTAGGACAAGGACTTCCAGAAAGGCTCTGCTGCCCTAGTACCCAGATTGGGGAATGGAGAAATGCTACCTCCTTGTGGCCGTTTCCCACAACAGCAGCTTTGAACCCACTGCAAAAGGTCACTAAATTTTCACCAACTTGCAGTTCTGTAAATGATACCTGCCCTCCAGAAAATTTCTGGGGTCAAAAATCGACCAAAAAATTCAAAAGAGGGCAAGCTTCGAAGAAGACAAGTTCAAGAGCTATATTGTACTCACGGGTTTTTCTTTTAAGAGAAAAGAAAAAGGGGTAGGAATATGACGAATTTAAAAAATTTTAATGACATGCATACCCATATTACAAAAACCTATCAGCTCACAGCAGTCAGAATGGCCATTAGGAAAAATGCTGCAAAAAATAAACCGTGAAGGGAGTGTGGAGAAATGCGTACCTTCGGTTGTAAGGGGGGGCATGTAAAGAGCCACTAATGAAAACACAGTGTAGGTGCTTTGAAAAGGGAAACATTGAGCTACCAGTCAATCAATCACAACCACTGCTTGGCCTATCACTTGAGAAAATGAGAATCAAAAAGTCACAGGCTGGCAAACCTGTACGCCAGCAAGATTTACCATAGCCAGCACTTGGAAGCAATGAAAATGTCCATCAACCGAGGAATGCACCAAGAAGAAGTGGTCCACGTACACAATGGAATATTACTCTAATAATAAATATAAACTCAATTTAAAAACAAACAAAAGCAAGGAGACATCAACATTTGTGGTTTTATCCGGGCACATTGCCCTCTAATTTATAACCGAAGAACACCACTGGCCGTTAGGTCTGTTTCCCTAGTACCAGCATGGGAAACGTAGAAAGGCTGCCGCTCTCTGGCCGTTACCTGCAAAAGCAGGTTTAAAGCCTGAGCTAATGGTCACTTCATATGAACAAGTACTGCAGGGCTGTAAATGAAACCTGCCCTCAAAATGTCTTGAGGGAGATAACGGCCAAAATATTACAAATGGTGACACATACTTTAAGAAAACACTGTGAAGAAATAAGCTCTAATCACAGCTGGAAAAATAAAAAGATCATGTCTTAAAGCTCAATTTCAACGCATTATGAGACACATGCAAATTCAACCACAAAGAGGTATCAGCTCACACCACTCAGAATAATCATCAGCAAAAACTACAAAGAATAAATCCTGAAGGTGCTGGGAAGAAATACATGCCCTCCACTTTAAGTGGGACGTAACCTGGAAAGAGCCACTAAGGAGAACAGAACAGAGGTGCCTTTAAAAAGTAAACATTGAGCTACCATGTGATCCAGCAGACCTATTCCTGGACCTATAAACTAAGAAGACAGAATTGGAAGGACACAGCCACGCAAATCTGCATTGCACACTATTACAATAGCCAAGATATGGAAGTAACCAAAAAGTCCACCGACAGATGGGTGGACAAAGAAGAACTGCTACCTGTACAGATGGAATATGAGCTAGTGAAAAAATGAAACAATGCCATTTGCAGCACCGTAGATGAGTCTAGAAGTAATCACGCAACTTGGAGTAAGTGAGAAAGCGAAAGACACATATCCTATCATATCATATATAGGGGTTACCTAAAAAATGATACAAACAAAGATATTTCCACAGAGAAACACTATCATAGAATCAATAAAAAAACTTATGGTTCACCAATTAGAAAGGTGTGAGGAATGGATACATTACCGTATTGAGGTTAACAGAGAGATACAAACACCTGTGAAATATGTAATCACCAAAGACCTACGCAATACCAAGAGAAGACTACTCAACATTGTGTCATAACCTACATGGGAAAAGGCTCCGAAGAAGAATAGATATATGTATATGTGTGAAAGAACCACATCTTGCACACCTAGAACAAACAAAACATTGTAATCAAGTTTGCTGTGATAAAAAATAAAACGTAAGTTAAAAATAACAACAAGAAGTAATGAGACATACATTAAAGGGCGTTTTCCTCTCACATGCCATTCTAATTTACAACCTAGAACACCACTTCCAGTAAGGCTCTGTTGACCTAGTAACCAGATTTGGTAAAGGAGAAATGCTGCCGCCATGTGGCCGATTCCCGCAAGAGCAGCTTTTAACCCACAGCTAATGGTCACTTACCATTCACAAGGACTCAGGGCTGTAAAGGACACCTGCCCTCAAAATTGTGCTGAGGTAGGGAATGGATAAAAAAAATTCAAAACAGGCAAAATTTTCAAGAAGACAGTATGAAGAGGTAAGTTTTACTCACTCTCTTTTTAAAGAAAGGAAAATGGATAAAAGCTCAGCCTCAGGAAGTATTAGACTCATGCAATCTAATCTACAAAAAGTCTTCAACTCACACCAGTCGACTGACCATTGGCAAAAAGTCTACAAACAATAAATGCTGAAGAGGTTTTAGAGAACTGTGTACCCTCTAGCTGCTGGTGAGATGTAAAAGGGTTAAACGCTAATAATGAGAACAGGAAAGAGCTGCGTTTAAAAGGAAAAATTGAGGTACCAGTCAATCCAGCAGGCGCACCAATGGGCCTCTCACCTGAGAAGACCAGAATGAAGAAGACCCGGGCTGCAAAAGCTGCACTGCAGCCTTATTCACAATAGACAAGACAGTGAAGCAACCAAAATGTCCATCTACAGATGAAAGGATAAAGAAGAAGTGGTCCATGTACACAATGAATACTAGCCATGGAAAACAATGAAACACTGCTCTTTGAGGCCCCATAGATGATCTTGGAGATAATCACAGAACATGAGGTAAGTCGGAAAGCAAAAGTCCTATATCCTATGATATCACTTATAGGCGTTATCTAATAACTGACACAAATGAACATATTTCCACACAGAAAGTCAATCACAGACTTATTAAAAAAGAACTATGCTTATCTAAAAGTAAAGGTGGGGGGAATGGATAAATGAAGATTAGCGTTACCATATGTATACAAATACATATTATATACATATATCAAAAAGACCGACCATATAGCAAGGAAGGATTACGGAACACTGTAATAATTTACAAGGGAAGAGGATCTCTACATAAATAGGTATGTAGAATATGTAGATGAACCAGAGTGTGTACACCTTGGACAAGCAACATTCTAACCATTACCCCAATTGAAAAAATTAAAACAACGAACTAGGAGTAATGAGACATAGACTTATGGGGGGTTTTCCTGGCACATTCCATTCAAATTTACAACCTAGACAAACGACTTCTAGAATGGCTCTGCTGCCCTAGTACCCAGATTTGGGAATGGAGAAATGCTGCATCCTTGTGGCCGTTTCCCACAACAGCAGCTTTAAACCCACTGCAAAAGGTCACTAAATATTCACCAATTGCAGTTCTGTAAATGACACCTGACCTCCAAAAAATACTGAGGTCGAAAATCGACCAAAAAATTCTAGAGTGCAACCTTCCAAAAAGAATATTTGAAGAGGTATATTATACTCACACTTTTTTGCTTTTTTCTTTTAACAGAAAAGAAAAAGCCGTGGAAAAATAATGAATTGTAGGAATTTTTACAGACATGTAAACCCAAATTACAAAAACCTATCAGCTCACACCAGTCATAATGGCCATCAAAAAAAATTCTGCCAACAATAAATGCTGACGTGATTGTGGAGAAATGCGTACCCTCGATTCTAAGGGGGACGTGGCAAGAGCCACTAATGAAAGCACAATGGAGTTGCCTTGAAAAGGTAAACGTTGAGCTACCGTACCAGTCAATCAATCATACCCACTGCTGGGTCTATCACCTGAGAAAATGAAAATCAAAAATCACAGGCTGGAAATCCTGCACTCCAGCAATATTTACCATAGGCAACACTTGGAAGCAACGAAAATGTCCATCGACAGAGGAATGCACCAAGAAGAAGTGGTCCATGTACACAATGGAATATTAGCCATGGAAAACATTGAAGCACTGCTCTTTGAGGAACCATACTTGAGCCTGGAGATAATCACAAAACATGAAGTAGGTCGGAAAGCAAAACACCTATATCCTATATTATCACTTATGGCATTATCTAATAACTGACACAGATGAACATATTTCCAAAGAGAAAGACACTCACAGGCTTAGAAAACAAACTATGCTCATCTGAAAGGAAAGGAGGGGGGAAATGGAGAAATGAACATTAGTGTTACCATACATATACAAATACATATTATATACATGTATCAAAAACACCGAACATATAGCAAGGGAGGTCGACGGAACACTGTAATATTTTACATGGGAAGAGGATCTGTACATTAATAGACATACATAATGTACAAATGAACCAGATTGTGTACACCTAGGACAAACAATATTCTAAACTTTACCCAGATTAAAAAAATTTTAAAAACCAAGAAGAAGTAATGAGACATAAACTTATGGGGATTTCTCCTGGCAATTTCCATTCTAATTTACAACCTAGGACAAGGACTTCCAGAAAGGCTCTGCTGCCCTAGTACCCAGATTGGGGAATGGAGAAATGCTACCTCCTTGTGGCCGTTTCCCACAACAGCAGCTTTGAACCCACTGCAAAAGGTCACTAAATTTTCACCAACTTGCAGTTCTGTAAATGATACCTGCCCTCCAGAAAATTTCTGGGGTCAAAAATCGACCAAAAAATTCAAAAGAGGGCAAGCTTCGAAGAAGACAAGTTCAAGAGCTATATTGTACTCACGGGTTTTTCTTTTAAGAGAAAAGAAAAAGGGGTAGGAATATGACGAATTTAAAAAATTTTAATGACATGCATACCCATATTACAAAAACCTATCAGCTCACAGCAGTCAGAATGGCCATTAGGAAAAATGCTGCAAAAAATAAACCGTGAAGGGAGTGTGGAGAAATGCGTACCTTCGGTTGTAAGGGGGGGCATGTAAAGAGCCACTAATGAAAACACAGTGTAGGTGCTTTGAAAAGGGAAACATTGAGCTACCAGTCAATCAATCACAACCACTGCTTGGCCTATCACTTGAGAAAATGAGAATCAAAAAGTCACAGGCTGGCAAACCTGTACGCCAGCAAGATTTACCATAGCCAGCACTTGGAAGCAATGAAAATGTCCATCAACCGAGGAATGCACCAAGAAGAAGTGGTCCACGTACACAATGGAATATTACTCTAATAATAAATATAAACTCAATTTAAAAACAAACAAAAGCAAGGTGACATCAACATTTGTGGTTTTATCCGGGCACATTGCCCTCTAATTTATAACCGAAGAACACCACTGGCCGTTAGGTCTGTTTCCCTAGTACCAGCATGGGAAACGTAGAAAGGCTGCCGCTCTCTGGCCGTTACCTGCAAAAGCAGGTTTAAAGCCTGAGCTAATGGTCACTTCATATGAACAAGTACTGCAGGGCTGTAAATGAAACCTGCCCTCAAAATGTCTTGAGGGAGATAACGGCCAAAATATTACAAATGGTGACACATACTTTAAGAAAACACTGTGAAGAAATAAGCTCTAATCACAGCTGGAAAAATAAAAAGATCATGTCTTAAAGCTCAATTTCAACGCATTATGAGACACATGCAAATTCAACCACAAAGAGGTATCAGCTCACACCACTCAGAATAATCATCAGCAAAAACTACAAAGAATAAATCCTGAAGGTGCTGGGAAGAAATACATGCCCTCCACTTTAAGTGGGACGTAACCTGGAAAGAGCCACTAAGGAGAACAGAACAGAGGTGCCTTTAAAAAGTAAACATTGAGCTACCATGTGATCCAGCAGACCTATTCCTGGACCTATAAACTAAGAAGACAGAATTGGAAGGACACAGCCACGCAAATCTGCATTGCACACTATTACAATAGCCAAGATATGGAAGTAACCAAAAAGTCCACCGACAGATGGGTGGACAAAGAAGAACTGCTACCTGTACAGATGGAATATGAGCTAGTGAAAAAATGAAACAATGCCATTTGCAGCACCGTAGATGAGTCTAGAAGTAATCACGCAACTTGGAGTAAGTGAGAAAGTGAAAGACACATATCCTATCATATCATATATAGGGGTTACCTAAAAAATGATACAAACAAAGATATTTCCACAGAGAAACACTATCATAGAATCAATAAAAAAACTTATGGTTCACCAATTAGAAAGGTGTGAGGAATGGATACATTACCGTATTGAGGTTAACAGAGAGATACAAACACCTGTGAAATATGTAATCACCAAAGACCTACGCAATACCAAGAGAAGACTACTCAACATTGTGTCATAACCTACATGGGAAAAGGCTCCGAAGAAGAATAGATATATGTATATGTGTGAAAGAACCACATCTTGCACACCTAGAACAAACAAAACATTGTAATCAAGTTTGCTGTGATAAAAAATAAAACGTAAGTTAAAAATAACAACAAGAAGTAATGAGACATACATTAAAGGGCGTTTTCCTCTCACATGCCATTCTAATTTACAACCTAGAACACCACTTCCAGTAAGGCTCTGTTGACCTAGTAACCAGATTTGGTAAAGGAGAAATGCTGCCGCCATGTGGCCGATTCCCGCAAGAGCAGCTTTTAACCCACAGCTAATGGTCACTTACCATTCACAAGGACTCAGGGCTGTAAAGGACACCTGCCCTCAAAATTGTGCTGAGGTAGGGAATGGATAAAAAAAATTCAAAACAGGCAAAATTTTCAAGAAGACAGTATGAAGAGGTAAGTTTTACTCACTCTCTTTTTAAAGAAAGGAAAATGGATAAAAGCTCAGCCTCAGGAAGTATTAGACTCATGCAATCTAATCTACAAAAAGTCTTCAACTCACACCAGTCGACTGACCATTGGCAAAAAGTCTACAAACAATAAATGCTGAAGAGGTTTTAGAGAACTGTGTACCCTCTAGCTGCTGGTGAGATGTAAAAGGGTTAAACGCTAATAATGAGAACAGGAAAGAGCTGCGTTTAAAAGGAAAAATTGAGGTACCAGTCAATCCAGCAGGCGCACCAATGGGCCTCTCACCTGAGAAGACCAGAATGAAGAAGACCCGGGCTGCAAAAGCTGCACTGCAGCCTTATTCACAATAGACAAGACAGTGAAGCAACCAAAATGTCCATCTACAGATGAAAGGATAAAGAAGAAGTGGTCCATGTACACAATGAATACTAGCCATGGAAAACAATGAAACACTGCTCTTTGAGGCCCCATAGATGATCTTGGAGATAATCACAGAACATGAGGTAAGTCGGAAAGCAAAAGTCCTATATCCTATGATATCACTTATAGGCGTTATCTAATAACTGACACAAATGAACATATTTCCACACAGAAAGTCAATCACAGACTTATTAAAAAAGAACTATGCTTATCTAAAAGTAAAGGTGGGGGGAATGGATAAATGAAGATTAGCGTTACCATATGTATACAAATACATATTATATACATATATCAAAAAGACCGACCATATAGCAAGGAAGGATTACGGAACACTGTAATAATTTACAAGGGAAGAGGATCTCTACATAAATAGGTATGTAGAATATGTAGATGAACCAGAGTGTGTACACCTTGGACAAGCAACATTCTAACCATTACCCCAATTGAAAAAATTAAAACAACGAACTAGGAGTAATGAGACATAGACTTATGGGGGGTTTTCCTGGCACATTCCATTCAAATTTACAACCTAGACAAACGACTTCTAGAATGGCTCTGCTGCCCTAGTACCCAGATTTGGGAATGGAGAAATGCTGCATCCTTGTGGCCGTTTCCCACAACAGCAGCTTTAAACCCACTGCAAAAGGTCACTAAATATTCACCAATTGCAGTTCTGTAAATGACACCTGACCTCCAAAAAATACTGAGGTCAAAAATCGACCAAAAAATTCTAGAGTGCAACCTTCCAAAAAGAATATTTGAAGAGGTATATTATACTCACACTTTTTTGCTTTTTTCTTTTAACAGAAAAGAAAAAGCCGTGGAAAAATGATGAATTGTAGGAATTTTTACAGACATGTAAACCCAAATTACAAAAACCTATCAGCTCACACCAGTCATAATGGCCATCAAAAAAAATTCTGCCAACAATAAATGCTGACGTGATTGTGGAGAAATGCGTACCCTTGATTCTAAGGGGGACGTGGCAAGAGCCACTAATGAAAGCACAATGGAGTTGCCTTGAAAAGGTAAACGTTGAGCTACCGTACCAGTCAATCAATCATACCCACTGCTGGGTCTATCACCTGAGAAAATGAAAATCAAAAATCACAGGCTGGAAATCCTGCACTCCAGCAATATTTACCAGAGGCAACACTTGGAAGCAACGAAAATGTCCATCGACAGAGGAATGCACCAAGAAGAAGTGGTCCATGTACACAATGGAATATTAGCCATGGAAAACATTGAAGCACTGCTCTTTGAGGAACCATACTTGAGCCTGGAGATAATCACAAAACATGAAGTAGGTCGGAAAGCAAAACACCTATATCCTATATTATCACTTATGGCATTATCTAATAACTGACACAGATGAACATATTTCCAAAGAGAAAGACACTCACAGGCTTAGAAAACAAACTATGCTCATCTGAAAGGAAAGGAGGGGGGAAATTGAGAAATGAACATTAGTGTTACCATACATATACAAATACATATTATATACATGTATCAAAAACACCGAACATATAGCAAGGGAGGTCGACGGAACACTGTAATATTTTACATGGGAAGAGGATCTGTACATTAATAGACATACATAATGTACAAATGAACCAGATTGTGTACACCTAGGACAAACAATATTCTAAACTTTACCCAGATTAAAAAAATTTTAAAAACCAAGAAGAAGTAATGAGACATAAACTTATGGGGATTTCTCCTGGCAATTTCCATTCTAATTTACAACCTAGGACAAGGACTTCCAGAAAGGCTCTGCTGCCCTAGTACCCAGATTGGGGAATGGAGAAATGCTACCTCCTTGTGGCCGTTTCCCACAACAGCAGCTTTGAACCCACTGCAAAAGGTCACTAAATTTTCACCAACTTGCAGTTCTGTAAATGATACCTGCCCACCAGAAAATTTCTGGGGTCAAAAATCGACCAAAAAATTCAAAAGAGGGCAAGCTTCGAAGAAGACAAGTTCAAGAGCTATATTGTACTCACGGGTTTTTCTTTTAAGAGAAAAGAAAAAGGGGTAGGAATATGACGAATTTAAAAAATTTTAATGACATGCATACCCATATTACAAAAACCTATCAGCTCACAGCAGTCAGAATGGCCATTAGGAAAAATGCTGCAAAAAATAAACCGTGAAGGGAGTGTGGAGAAATGCGTACCTTCGGTTGTAAGGGGGGGCATGTAAAGAGCCACTAATGAAAACACAGTGTAGGTGCTTTGAAAAGGGAAACATTGAGCTACCAGTCAATCAATCACAACCACTGCTTGGCCTATCACTTGAGAAAATGAGAATCAAAAAGTCACAGGCTGGCAAACCTGTACGCCAGCAAGATTTACCATAGCCAGCACTTGGAAGCAATGAAAATGTCCATCAACCGAGGAATGCACCAAGAAGAAGTGGTCCACGTACACAATGGAATATTACTCTAATAATAAATATAAACTCAATTTAAAAACAAACAAAAGCAAGGAGACATCAACATTTGTGGTTTTATCCGGGCACATTGCACTCTAATTTATAACCGAAGAACACCACTGGCCGTTAGGTCTGTTTCCCTAGAACCAGCATGGGAAACGTAGAAAGGCTGCCGCTCTCTGGCCGTTACCTGCAAAAGCAGGTTTAAAGCCTGAGCTAATGGTCACTTCATATGAACAAGTACTGCAGGGCTGTAAATGAAACCTGCCCTCAAAATGTCTTGAGGGAGATAACGGCCAAAATATTACAAATGGTGACACATACTTTAAGAAAACACTGTGAAGAAATAAGCTCTAATCACAGCTGGAAAAATAAAAAGATCATGTCTTAAAGCTCAATTTCAACGCATTATGAGACACATGCAAATTCAACCACAAAGAGGTATCAGCTCACACCACTCAGAATAATCATCAGCAAAAACTACAAAGAATAAATCCTGAAGGTGCTGGGAAGAAATACATGCCCTCCACTTTAAGTGGGACGTAACCTGGAAAGAGCCACTAAGGAGAACAGAACAGAGGTGCCTTTAAAAAGTAAACATTGAGCTACCATGTGATCCAGCAGACCTATTCCTGGACCTATAAACTAAGAAGACAGAATTGGAAGGACACAGCCACGCAAATCTGCATTGCACACTATTACAATAGCCAAGATATGGAAGTAACCAAAAAGTCCACCGACAGATGGGTGGACAAAGAAGAACTGCTACCTGTACAGATGGAATATGAGCTAGTGAAAAAAGGAAACAATGCCATTTGCAGCACCGTAGATGAGTCTAGAAGTAATCACGCAACTTGGAGTAAGTGAGAAAGCGAAAGACACATATCCTATCATATCATATATAGGGGTTACCTAAAAAATGATACAAACAAAGATATTTCCACAGAGAAACACTATCATAGAATCAATAAAAAAACTTATGGTTCACCAATTAGAAAGGTGTGAGGAATGGATACATTACCGTATTGAGGTTAACAGAGAGATACAAACACCTGTGAAATATGTAATCACCAAAGACCTACGCAATACCAAGAGAAGACTACTCAACATTGTGTCATAACCTACATGGGAAAAGGCTCCGAAGAAGAATAGATATATGTATATGTGTGAAAGAACCACATCTTGCACACCTAGAACAAACAAAACATTGTAATCAAGTTTGCTGTGATAAAAAATAAAACGTAAGTTAAAAATAACAACAAGAAGTAATGAGACATACATTAAAGGGCGTTTTCCTCTCACATGCCATTCTAATTTACAACCTAGAACACCACTTCCAGTAAGGCTCTGTTGACCTAGTAACCAGATTTGGTAAAGGAGAAATGCTGCCGCCATGTGGCCGATTCCCGCAAGAGCAGCTTTTAACCCACAGCTAATGGTCACTTACCATTCACAAGGACTCAGGGCTGTAAAGGACACCTGCCCTCAAAATTGTGCTGAGGTAGGGAATGGATAAAAAAAATTCAAAACAGGCAAAATTTTCAAGAAGACAGTATGAAGAGGTAAGTTTTACTCACTCTCTTTTTAAAGAAAGGAAAATGGATAAAAGCTCAGCCTCAGGAAGTATTAGACTCATGCAATCTAATCTACAAAAAGTCTTCAACTCACACCAGTCGACTGACCATTGGCAAAAAGTCTACAAACAATAAATGCTGAAGAGGTTTTAGAGAACTGTGTACCCTCTAGCTGCTGGTGAGATGTAAAAGGGTTAAACGCTAATAATGAGAACAGGAAAGAGCTGCGTTTAAAAGGAAAAATTGAGGTACCAGTCAATCCAGCAGGCGCACCAATGGGCCTCTCACCTGAGAAGACCAGAATGAAGAAGACCCGGGCTGCAAAAGCTGCACTGCAGCCTTATTCACAATAGACAAGACAGTGAAGCAACCAAAATGTCCATCTACAGATGAAAGGATAAAGAAGAAGTGGTCCATGTACACAATGAATACTAGCCATGGAAAACAATGAAACACTGCTCTTTGAGGCCCCATAGATGATCTTGGAGATAATCACAGAACATGAGGTAAGTCGGAAAGCAAAAGTCCTATATCCTATGATATCACTTATAGGCGTTATCTAATAACTGACACAAATGAACATATTTCCACACAGAAAGTCAATCACAGACTTATTAAAAAAGAACTATGCTTATCTAAAAGTAAAGGTGGGGGGAATGGATAAATGAAGATTAGCGTTACCATATGTATACAAATACATATTATATACATATATCAAAAAGACCGACCATATAGCAAGGAAGGATTACGGAACACTGTAATAATTTACAAGGGAAGAGGATCTCTACATAAATAGGTATGTAGAATATGTAGATGAACCAGAGTGTGTACACCTTGGACAAGCAACATTCTAACCATTACCCCAATTGAAAAAATTAAAACAACGAACTAGGAGTAATGAGACATAGACTTATGGGGGGTTTTCCTGGCACATTCCATTCAAATTTACAACCTAGACAAACGACTTCTAGAATGGCTCTGCTGCCCTAGTACCCAGATTTGGGAATGGAGAAATGCTGCATCCTTGTGGCCGTTTCCCACAACAGCAGCTTTAAACCCACTGCAAAAGGTCACTAAGTATTCACCAATTGCAGTTCTGTAAATGACACCTGCCCTCCAAAAAATACTGAGGTCGAAAATCGACCAAAAAATTCTAGAGTGCAACCTTCCAAAAAGAATATTTGAAGAGGTATATTATACTCACACTTTTTTGCTTTTTTCTTTTAACAGAAAAGAAAAAGCTGTGGAAAAATGATGAATTGTAGGAATTTTTACAGACATGTAAACCCAAATTACAAAAACCTATCAGCTCACACCAGTCATAATGGCCATCAAAAAAAATTCTGCCAACAATAAATGCTGACGTGATTGTGGAGAAATGCGTACCCTCGATTCTAAGGGGGACGTGGTAAGAGCCACTAATGAAAGCACAATGGAGTTGCCTTGAAAAGGTAAACGTTGAGCTACCGTACCAGTCAATCAATCATACCCACTGCTGGGTCTATCACCTGAGAAAATGAAAATCAAAAATCACAGGCTGGAAATCCTGCACTCCAGCAATATTTACCATAGGCAACACTTGGAAGCAACGAAAATGTCCATCGACAGAGGAATGCACCAAGAAGAAGTGGTCCATGTACACAATGGAATATTAGCCATGGAAAACATTGAAGCACTGCTCTTTGAGGCACCATACTTCAGCCTGGAGATAATCACAAAACATGAAGTAGGTCGGAAAGCAAAACACCTATATCCTATATTATCACTTATGGCATTATCTAATAACTGACACAGATGAACATATTTCCAAAGAGAAAGACACTCACAGGCTTAGAAAACAAACTATGCTCATCTGAAAGGAAAGGAGGGGGGAAATTGAGAAATGAACATTAGTGTTACCATACATATACAAATACATATTATATACATGTATCAAAAACACCGAACATATAGCAAGGGAGGTCGACGGAACACTGTAATATTTTACATGGGAAGAGGATCTGTACATTAATAGACATACATAATGTACAAATGAACCAGATTGTGTACACCTAGGACAAACAATATTCTAAACTTTACCCAGATTAAAAAAATTTTAAAAACCAAGAAGAAGTAATGAGACATAAACTTATGGGGATTTCTCCTGGCAATTTCCATTCTAATTCACAACCTAGGACAAGGACTTCCAGAAAGGCTCTGCTGCCCTAGTACCCAGATTGGGGAATGGAGAAATGCTACCTCCTTGTGGCCGTTTCCCACAACAGCAGCTTTGAACCCACTGCAAAAGGTCACTAAATTTTCACCAACTTGCAGTTCTGTAAATGATACCTGCCCTCCAGAAAATTTCTGGGGTCAAAAATCGACCAAAAAATTCAAAAGAGGGCAAGCTTCGAAGAAGACAAGTTCAAGAGCTATATTGTACTCACGGGTTTTTCTTTTAAGAGAAAAGAAAAAGGGGTAGGAATATGACGAATTTAAAAAATTTTAATGACATGCATACCCATATTACAAAAACCTATCAGCTCACAGCAGTCAGAATGGCCATTAGGAAAAATGCTGCAAAAAATAAACCGTGAAGGGAGTGTGGAGAAATGCGTACCTTCGGTTGTAAGGGGGGGCATGTAAAGAGCCACTAATGAAAACACAGTGTAGGTGCTTTGAAAAGGGAAACATTGAGCTACCAGTCAATCAATCACAACCACTGCTTGGCCTATCACTTGAGAAAATGAGAATCAAAAAGTCACAGGCTGGCAAACCTGTACGCCAGCAAGATTTACCATAGCCAGCACTTGGAAGCAATGAAAATGTCCATCAACCGAGGAATGCACCAAGAAGAAGTGGTCCACGTACACAATGGAATATTACTCTAATAATAAATATAAACTCAATTTAAAAACAAACAAAAGCAAGGAGACATCAACATTTGTGGTTTTATCCGGGCACATTGCACTCTAATTTATAACCGAAGAACACCACTGGCCGGTAGGTCTGTTTCCCTAGTACCAGCATGGGAAACGTAGAAAGGCTGCCGCTCTCTGGCCGTTACCTGCAAAAGCAGGTTTAAAGCCTGAGCTAATGGTCACTTCATATGAACAAGTACTGCAGGGCTGTAAATGAAACCTGCCCTCAAAATGTCTTGAGGGAGATAACGGCCAAAATATTACAAATGGTGACACATACTTTAAGAAAACACTGTGAAGAAATAAGCTCTAATCACAGCTGGAAAAATAAAAAGATCATGTCTTAAAGCTCAATTTCAACGCATTATGAGACACATGCAAATTCAACCACAAAGAGGTATCAGCTCACACCACTCAGAATAATCATCAGCAAAAACTACAAAGAATAAATCCTGAAGGTGCTGGGAAGAAATACATGCCCTCCACTTTAAGTGGGACGTAACCTGGAAAGAGCCACTAAGGAGAACAGAACAGAGGTGCCTTTAAAAAGTAAACATTGAGCTACCATGTGATCCAGCAGACCTATTCCTGGACCTATAAACTAAGAAGACAGAATTGGAAGGACACAGCCACGCAAATCTGCATTGCACACTATTACAATAGCCAAGATATGGAAGTAACCAAAAAGTCCACCGACAGATGGGTGGACAAAGAAGAACTGCTACCTGTACAGATGGAATATGAGCTAGTGAAAAAAGGAAACAATGCCATTTGCAGCACCGTAGATGAGTCTAGAAGTAATCACGCAACTTGGAGTAAGTGAGAAAGCGAAAGACACATATCCTATCATATCATATATAGGGGTTACCTAAAAAATGATACAAACAAAGATATTTCCACAGAGAAACACTATCATAGAATCAATAAAAAAACTTATGGTTCACCAATTAGAAAGGTGTGAGGAATGGATACATTACCGTATTGAGGTTAACAGAGAGATACAAACACCTGTGAAATATGTAATCACCAAAGACCTACGCAATACCAAGAGAAGACTACTCAACATTGTGTCATAACCTACATGGGAAAAGGCTCCGAAGAAGAATAGATATATGTATATGTGTGAAAGAACCACATCTTGCACACCTAGAACAAACAAAACATTGTAATCAAGTTTGCTGTGATAAAAAATAAAACTTAAGTTAAAAATAACAACAAGAAGTAATGAGACATACATTAAAGGGCGTTTTCCTCTCACATGCCATTCTAATTTACAACCTAGAACACCACTTCCAGTAAGGCTCTGTTGACCTAGTAACCAGATTTGGTAAAGGAGAAATGCTGCCGCCATGTGGCCGAATCCCGCAAGAGCAGCTTTTAACCCACAGCTAATGGTCACTTACCATTCACAAGGACTCAGGGCTGTAAAGGACACCTGCCCTCAAAATTGTGCTGAGGTAGGGAATGGATAAAAAAAATTCAAAACAGGCAAAATTTTCAAGAAGACAGTATGAAGAGGTAAGTTTTACTCACTCTCTTTTTAAAGAAAGGAAAATGGATAAAAGCTCAGCCTCAGGAAGTATTAGACTCATGCAATCTAATCTACAAAAAGTCTTCAACTCACACCAGTCGACTGACCATTGGCAAAAAGTCTACAAACAATAAATGCTGAAGAGGTTTTAGAGAACTGTGTACCCTCTAGCTGCTGGTGAGATGTAAAAGGGTTAAACGCTAATAATGAGAACAGGAAAGAGCTGCGTTTAAAAGGAAAAATTGAGGTACCAGTCAATCCAGCAGGCGCACCAATGGGCCTCTCACCTGAGAAGACCAGAATGAAGAAGACCCGGGCTGCAAAAGCTGCACTGCAGCCTTATTCACAATAGACAAGACAGTGAAGCAACCAAAATGTCCATCTACAGATGAAAGGATAAAGAAGAAGTGGTCCATGTACACAATGAATACTAGCCATGGAAAACAATGAAACACTGCTCTTTGAGGCCCCATAGATGATCTTGGAGATAATCACAGAACATGAGGTAAGTCGGAAAGCAAAAGTCCTATATCCTATGATATCACTTATAGGCGTTATCTAATAACTGACACAAATGAACATATTTCCACACAGAAAGTCAATCACAGACTTATTAAAAAAGAACTATGCTTATCTAAAAGTAAAGGTGGGGGGAATGGATAAATGAAGATTAGCGTTACCATATGTATACAAATACATATTATATACATATATCAAAAAGACCGACCATATAGCAAGGAAGGATTATGGAACACTGTAATAATTTACAAGGGAAGAGGATCTCTACATAAATAGGTATGTAGAATATGTAGATGAACCAGAGTGTGTACACCTTGGACAAGCAACATTCTAACCATTACCCCAATTGAAAAAATTAAAACAACGAACTAGGAGTAATGAGACATAGACTTATGGGGGGTTTTCCTGGCACATTCCATTCAAATTTACAACCTAGACAAACGACTTCTAGAATGGCTCTGCTGCCCTAGTACCCAGATTTGGGAATGGAGAAATGCTGCATCCTTGTGGCCGTTTCCCACAACAGCAGCTTTAAACCCACTGCAAAAGGTCACTAAGTATTCACCAATTGCAGTTCTGTAAATGACACCTGACCTCCAAAAAATACTGAGGTCGAAAATCGACCAAAAAATTCTAGAGTGCAACCTTCCAAAAAGAATATTTGAAGAGGTATATTATACTCACACTTTTTTGCTTTTTTCTTTTAACAGAAAAGAAAAAGCTGTGGAAAAATGATGAATTGTAGGAATTTTTACAGACATGTAAACCCAAATTACAAAAACCTATCAGCTCACACCAGTCATAATGGCCATCAAAAAAAATTCTGCCAACAATAAATGCTGACGTGATTGTGGAGAAATGCGCACCCTTGATTCTAAGGGGGACGTGGTAAGAGCCACTAATGAAAGCACAATGGAGTTGCCTTGAAAAGGTAAACGTTGAGCTACCGTACCAGTCAATCAATCATACCCACTGCTGGGTCTATCACCTGAGAAAATGAAAATCAAAAATCACAGGCTGGAAATCCTGCACTCCAGCCATATTTACCATAGGCAACACTTGGAAGCAACGAAAATGTCCATCGACAGAGGAATGCACCAAGAAGAAGTGGTCCATGTACACAATGGAATATTAGCCATGGAAAACATTGAAGCACTGCTCTTTGAGGCACCATACTTGAGCCTGGAGATAATCACAAAACATGAAGTAGGTCGGAAAGCAAAACACCTATATCCTATATTATCACTTATGGCATTATCTAATAACTGACACAGATGAACATATTTCCAAAGAGAAAGACACTCACAGGCTTAGAAAACAAACTATGCTCATCTGAAAGGAAAGGAGGGGGGAAATTGAGAAATGAACATTAGTGTTACCATACATATACAAATACATATTATATACATGTATCAAAAACACCGAACATATAGCAAGGGAGGTCGACGGAACACTGTAATATTTTACATGGGAAGAGGATCTGTACATTAATAGACATACATAATGTACAAATGAACCAGATTGTGTACACCTAGGACAAACAATATTCTAAACTTTACCCAGATTAAAAAAATTTTAAAAACCAAGAAGAAGTAATGAGACATAAACTTATGGGGATTTCTCCTGGCAATTTCCATTCTAATTTACAACCTAGGACAATGACTTCCAGAAAGGCTCTGCTGCCCTAGTACCCAGATTGGGGAATGGAGAAATGCTACCTCCTTGTGGCCGTTTCCCACAACAGCAGCTTTGAACCCACTGCAAAAGGTCACTAAATTTTCACCAACTTGCAGTTCTGTAAATGATACCTGCCCTCCAGAAAATTTCTGGGGTCAAAAATCGACCAAAAAATTCAAAAGAGGGCAAGCTTCGAAGAAGACAAGTTCAAGAGCTATATTGTACTCACGGGTTTTTCTTTTAAGAGAAAAGAAAAAGGGGTAGGAATATGACGAATTTAAAAAATTTTAATGACATGCATACCCATATTACAAAAACCTATCAGCTCACAGCAGTCAGAATGGCCTTTAGGAAAAATGCTGCAAAAAATAAACCGTGAAGGGAGTGTGGAGAAATGCGTACCTTCGGTTGTAAGGGGGGGCATGTAAAGAGCCACTAATGAAAACACAGTGTAGGTGCTTTGAAAAGGGAAACATTGAGCTACCAGTCAATCAATCACAACCACTGCTTGGCCTATCACTTGAGAAAATGAGAATCAAAAAGTCACAGGCTGGCAAACCTGTACGCCAGCAAGATTTACCATAGCCAGCACTTGGAAGCAATGAAAATGTCCATCAACCGAGGAATGCACCAAGAAGAAGTGGTCCACGTACACAATGGAATATTACTCTAATAATAAATATAAACTCAATTTAAAAACAAACAAAAGCAAGGAGACATCAACATTTGTGGTTTTATCCGGGCACATTGCACTCTAATTTATAACCGAAGAACACCACTGGCCGGTAGGTCTGTTTCCCTAGTACCAGCATGGGAAACGTAGAAAGGCTGCCGCTCTCTGGCCGTTACCTGCAAAAGCAGGTTTAAAGCCTGAGCTAATGGTCACTTCATATGAACAAGTACTGCAGGGCTGTAAATGAAACCTGCCCTCAAAATGTCTTGAGGGAGATAACGGCCAAAATATTACAAATGGTGACACATACTTTAAGAAAACACTGTGAAGAAATAAGCTCTAATCACAGCTGGAAAAATAAAAAGATCATGTCTTAAAGCTCAATTTCAACGCATTATGAGACACATGCAAATTCAACCACAAAGAGGTATCAGCTCACACCACTCAGAATAATCATCAGCAAAAACTACAAAGAATAAATCCTGAAGGTGCTGGGAAGAAATACATGACCTCCACTTTAAGTGGGACGTAACCTGGAAAGAGCCACTAAGGAGAACAGAACAGAGGTGCCTTTAAAAAGTAAACATTGAGCTACCATGTGATCCAGCAGACCTATTCCTGGACCTATAAACTAAGAAGACAGAATTGGAAGGACACAGCCACGCAAATCTGCATTGCACACTATTACAATAGCCAAGATATGGAAGTAACCAAAAAGTCCACCGACAGATGGGTGGACAAAGAAGAACTGCTACCTGTACAGATGGAATATGAGCTAGTGAAAAAATGAAACAATGCCATTTGCAGCACCGTAGATGAGTCTAGAAGTAATCACGCAACTTGGAGTAAGTGAGAAAGCGAAAGACACATATCCTATCATATCATATATAGGGGTTACCTAAAAAATGATACAAACAAAGATATTTCCACAGAGAAACACTATCATAGAATCAATAAAAAAACTTATGGTTCACCAATTAGAAAGGTGTGAGGAATGGATACATTACCGTATTGAGGTTAACAGAGAGATACAAACACCTGTGAAGTATGTAATCACCAAAGACCTACGCAATACCAAGAGAAGACTACTCAACATTGTGTCATAACCTACATGGGAAAAGGCTCCGAAGAAGAATAGATATATGTATATGTGTGAAAGAACCACATCTTGCACACCTAGAACAAACAAAACATTGTAATCAAGTTTGCTGTGATAAAAAATAAAAATTAAGTTAAAAATAACAACAAGAAGTAATGAGACATACATTAAAGGGCGTTTTCCTCTCACATGCCATTCTAATTTACAACCTAGAACACCACTTCCAGTAAGGCTCTGTTGACCTAGTAACCAGATTTGGTAAAGGAGAAATGCTGCCGCCATGTGGCCGATTCCCGCAAGAGCAGCTTTCAACCCACAGCTAATGGTCACTTACCATTCACAAGGACTCAGGGCTGTAAAGGACACCTGCCCTCAAAATTGTGCTGAGGTAGGGAATGGATAAAAAAAATTCAAAACAGGCAAAATTTTCAAGAAGACAGTATGAAGAGGTAAGTTTTACTCACTCTCTTTTTAAAGAAAGGAAAATGGATAAAAGCTCAGCCTCAGGAAGTATTAGACTCATGCAATCTAATCTACAAAAAGTCTTCAACTCACACCAGTCGACTGACCATTGGCAAAAAGTCTACAAACAATAAATGCTGAAGAGGTTTTAGAGAACTGTGTACCCTCTAGCTGCTGGTGAGATGTAAAAGGGTTAAACGCTAATAATGAGAACAGGAAAGAGCTGCGTTTAAAAGGAAAAATTGAGGTACCAGTCAATCCAGCAGGCGCACCAATGGGCCTCTCACCTGAGAAGACCAGAATGAAGAAGACCCGGGCTGCAAAAGCTGCACTGCAGCCTTATTCACAATAGACAAGACAGTGAAGCAACCAAAATGTCCATCTACAGATGAAAGGATAAAGAAGAAGTGGTCCATGTACACAATGAATACTAGCCATGGAAAACAATGAAACACTGCTCTTTGAGGCCCCATAGATGATCTTGGAGATAATCACAGAACATGAGGTAAGTCGGAAAGCAAAAGTCCTATATCCTATGATATCACTTATAGGCGTTATCTAATAACTGACACAAATGAACATATTTCCACACAGAAAGTCAATCACAGACTTATTAAAAAAGAACTATGCTTATCTAAAAGTAAAGGTGGGGGGAATGGATAAATGAAGATTAGCGTTACCATATGTATACAAATACATATTATATACATATATCAAAAAGACCGACCATATAGCAAGGAAGGATTACGGAACACTGTAATAATTTACAAGGGAAGAGGATCTCTACATAAATAGGTATGTAGAATATGTAGATGAACCAGAGTGTGTACACCTTGGACAAGCAACATTCTAACCATTACCCCAATTGAAAAAATTAAAACAACGAACTAGGAGTAATGAGACATAGACTTATGGGGGGTTTTCCTGGCACATTCCATTCAAATTTACAACCTAGACAAACGACTTCTAGAATGGCTCTGCTGCCCTAGTACCCAGATTTGGGAATGGAGAAATGCTGCATCCTTGTGGCCGTTTCCCACAACAGCAGCTTTAAACCCACTGCAAAAGGTCACTAAATATTCACCAATTGCAGTTCTGTAAATGACACCTGACCTCCAAAAAATACTGAGGTCAAAAATCGACCAAAAAATTCTAGAGTGCAACCTTCCAAAAAGAATATTTGAAGAGGTATATTATACTCACACTTTTTTGCTTTTTTCTTTTAACAGAAAAGAAAAAGCCGTGGAAAAATGATGAATTGTAGGAATTTTTACAGACATGTAAACCCAAATTACAAAAACCTATCAGCTCACACCAGTCATAATGGCCATCAAAAAAAATTCTGCCAACAATAAATGCTGACGTGATTGTGGAGAAATGCGTACCCTTGATTCTAAGGGGGACGTGGCAAGAGCCACTAATGAAAGCACAATGGAGTTGCCTTGAAAAGGTAAACGTTGAGCTACCGTACCAGTCAATCAATCATACCCACTGCTGGGTCTATCACCTGAGAAAATGAAAATCAAAAATCACAGGCTGGAAATCCTGCACTCCAGCAATATTTACCAGAGGCAACACTTGGAAGCAACGAAAATGTCCATCGACAGAGGAATGCACCAAGAAGAAGTGGTCCATGTACACAATGGAATATTAGCCATGGAAAACATTGAAGCACTGCTCTTTGAGGAACCATACTTGAGCCTGGAGATAATCACAAAACATGAAGTAGGTCGGAAAGCAAAACACCTATATCCTATATTATCACTTATGGCATTATCTAATAACTGACACAGATGAACATATTTCCAAAGAGAAAGACACTCACAGGCTTAGAAAACAAACTATGCTCATCTGAAAGGAAAGGAGGGGGGAAATTGAGAAATGAACATTAGTGTTACCATACATATACAAATACATATTATATACATGTATCAAAAACACCGAACATATAGCAAGGGAGGTCGACGGAACACTGTAATATTTTACATGGGAAGAGGATCTGTACATTAATAGACATACATAATGTACAAATGAACCAGATTGTGTACACCTAGGACAAACAATATTCTAAACTTTACCCAGATTAAAAAAATTTTAAAAACCAAGAAGAAGTAATGAGACATAAACTTATGGGGATTTCTCCTGGCAATTTCCATTCTAATTTACAACCTAGGACAAGGACTTCCAGAAAGGCTCTGCTGCCCTAGTACCCAGATTGGGGAATGGAGAAATGCTACCTCCTTGTGGCCGTTTCCCACAACAGCAGCTTTGAACCCACTGCAAAAGGTCACTAAATTTTCACCAACTTGCAGTTCTGTAAATGATACCTGCCCACCAGAAAATTTCTGGGGTCAAAAATCGACCAAAAAATTCAAAAGAGGGCAAGCTTCGAAGAAGACAAGTTCAAGAGCTATATTGTACTCACGGGTTTTTCTTTTAAGAGAAAAGAAAAAGGGGTAGGAATATGACGAATTTAAAAAATTTTAATGACATGCATACCCATATTACAAAAACCTATCAGCTCACAGCAGTCAGAATGGCCATTAGGAAAAATGCTGCAAAAAATAAACCGTGAAGGGAGTGTGGAGAAATGCGTACCTTCGGTTGTAAGGGGGGGCATTTAAAGAGCCACTAATGAAAACACAGTGTAGGTGCTTTGAAAAGGGAAACATTGAGCTACCAGTCAATCAATCACAACCACTGCTTGGCCTATCACTTGAGAAAATGAGAATCAAAAAGTCACAGGCTGGCAAACCTGTACGCCAGCAAGATTTACCATAGCCAGCACTTGGAAGCAATGAAAATGTCCATCAACCGAGGAATGCACCAAGAAGAAGTGGTCCACGTACACAATGGAATATTACTCTAATAATAAATATAAACTCAATTTAAAAACAAACAAAAGCAAGGAGACATCAACATTTGTGGTTTTATCCGGGCACATTGCACTCTAATTTATAACCGAAGAACACCACTGGCCGTTAGGTCTGTTTCCCTAGAACCAGCATGGGAAACGTAGAAAGGCTGCCGCTCTCTGGCCGTTACCTGCAAAAGCAGGTTTAAAGCCTGAGCTAATGGTCACTTCATATGAACAAGTACTGCAGGGCTGTAAATGAAACCTGCCCTCAAAATGTCTTGAGGGAGATAACGGCCAAAATATTACAAATGGTGACACATACTTTAAGAAAACACTGTGAAGAAATAAGCTCTAATCACAGCTGGAAAAATAAAAAGATCATGTCTTAAAGCTCAATTTCAACGCATTATGAGACACATGCAAATTCAACCACAAAGAGGTATCAGCTCACACCACTCAGAATAATCATCAGCAAAAACTACAAAGAATAAATCCTGAAGGTGCTGGGAAGAAATACATGCCCTCCACTTTAAGTGGGACGTAACCTGGAAAGAGCCACTAAGGAGAACAGAACAGAGGTGCCTTTAAAAAGTAAACATTGAGCTACCATGTGATCCAGCAGACCTATTCCTGGACCTATAAACTAAGAAGACAGAATTGGAAGGACACAGCCACGCAAATCTGCATTGCACACTATTACAATAGCCAAGATATGGAAGTAACCAAAAAGTCCACCGACAGATGGGTGGACAAAGAAGAACTGCTACCTGTACAGATGGAATATGAGCTAGTGAAAAAATGAAACAATGCCATTTGCAGCACCGTAGATGAGTCTAGAAGTAATCACGCAACTTGGAGTAAGTGAGAAAGCGAAAGACACATATCCTATCATATCATATATAGGGGTTACCTAAAAAATGATACAAACAAAGATATTTCCACAGAGAAACACTATCATAGAATCAATAAAAAAACTTATGGTTCACCAATTAGAAAGGTGTGAGGAATGGATACATTACCGTATTGAGGTTAACAGAGAGATACAAACACCTGTGAAATATGTAATCACCAAAGACCTACGCAATACCAAGAGAAGACTACTCAACATTGTGTCATAACCTACATGGGAAAAGGCTCCGAAGAAGAATAGATATATGTATATGTGTGAAAGAACCACATCTTGCACACCTAGAACAAACAAAACATTGTAATCAAGTTTGCTGTGATAAAAAATAAAACGTAAGTTAAAAATAACAACAAGAAGTAATGAGACATACATTAAAGGGCGTTTTCCTCTCACATGCCATTCTAATTTACAACCTAGAACACCACTTCCAGTAAGGCTCTGTTGACCTAGTAACCAGATTTGGTAAAGGAGAAATGCTGCCGCCATGTGGCCGATTCCCGCAAGAGCAGCTTTTAACCCACAGCTAATGGTCACTTACCATTCACAAGGACTCAGGGCTGTAAAGGACACCTGCCCTCAAAATTGTGCTGAGGTAGGGAATGGATAAAAAAAATTCAAAACAGGCAAAATTTTCAAGAAGACAGTATGAAGAGGTAAGTTTTACTCACTCTCTTTTTAAAGAAAGGAAAATGGATAAAAGCTCAGCCTCAGGAAGTATTAGACTCATGCAATCTAATCTACAAAAAGTCTTCAACTCACACCAGTCGACTGACCATTGGCAAAAAGTCTACAAACAATAAATGCTGAAGAGGTTTTAGAGAACTGTGTACCCTCTAGCTGCTGGTGAGATGTAAAAGGGTTAAACGCTAATAATGAGAACAGGAAAGAGCTGCGTTTAAAAGGAAAAATTGAGGTACCAGTCAATCCAGCAGGCGCACCAATGGGCCTCTCACCTGAGAAGACCAGAATGAAGAAGACCCGGGCTGCAAAAGCTGCACTGCAGCCTTATTCACAATAGACAAGACAGTGAAGCAACCAAAATGTCCATCTACAGATGAAAGGATAAAGAAGAAGTGGTCCATGTACACAATGAATACTAGCCATGGAAAACAATGAAACACTGCTCTTTGAGGCCCCATAGATGATCTTGGAGATAATCACAGAACATGAGGTAAGTCGGAAAGCAAAAGTCCTATATCCTATGATATCACTTATAGGCGTTATCTAATAACTGACACAAATGAACATATTTCCACACAGAAAGTCAATCACAGACTTATTAAAAAAGAACTATGCTTATCTAAAAGTAAAGGTGGGGGGAATGGATAAATGAAGATTAGCGTTACCATATGTATACAAATACATATTATATACATATATCAAAAAGACCGACCATATAGCAAGGAAGGATTACGGAACACTGTAATAATTTACAAGGGAAGAGGATCTCTACATAAATAGGTATGTAGAATATGTAGATGAACCAGAGTGTGTACACCTTGGACAAGCAACATTCTAACCATTACCCCAATTGAAAAAATTAAAACAACGAACTAGGAGTAATGAGACATAGACTTATGGGGGGTTTTCCTGGCACATTCCATTCAAATTTACAACCTAGACAAACGACTTCTAGAATGGCTCTGCTGCCCTAGTACCCAGATTTGGGAATGGAGAAATGCTGCATCCTTGTGGCCGTTTCCCACAACAGCAGCTTTAAACCCACTGCAAAAGGTCACTAAATATTCACCAATTGCAGTTCTGTAAATGACACCTGACCTCCAAAAAATACTGAGGTCAAAAATCGACCAAAAAATTCTAGAGTGCAACCTTCCAAAAAGAATATTTGAAGAGGTATATTATACTCACACTTTTTTGCTTTTTTCTTTTAACAGAAAAGAAAAAGCCGTGGAAAAATGATGAATTGTAGGAATTTTTACAGACATGTAAACCCAAATTACAAAAACCTATCAGCTCACACCAGTCATAATGGCCATCAAAAAAAATTCTGCCAACAATAAATGCTGACGTGATTGTGGAGAAATGCATACCCTTGATTCTAAGGGGGACGTGGCAAGAGCCACTAATGAAAGCACAATGGAGTTGCCTTGAAAAGGTAAACGTTGAGCTACCGTACCAGTCAATCAATCATACCCACTGCTGGGTCTATCAACTGAGAAAATGAAAATCAAAAATCACAGGCTGGAAATCCTGCACTCCAGCAATATTTACCATAGGCAACACTTGGAAGCAACGAAAATGTCCATCGACAGAGGAATGCACCAAGAAGAAGTGGTCTATGTACACAATGGAATATTAGCCATGGAAAACATTGAAGCACTGCTCTTTGAGGAACCATACTTGAGCCTGGAGATAATCACAAAACATGAAGTAGGTCGGAAAGCAAAACACCTATATCCTATATTATCACTTATGGCATTATCTAATAACTGACACAGATGAACATATTTCCAAAGAGAAAGACACTCACAGGCTTAGAAAACAAACTATGCTCATCTGAAAGGAAAGGAGGGGGGAAATTGAGAAATGAACATTAGTGTTACCATACATATACAAATACATATTATATACATGTATCAAAAACACCGAACATATAGCAAGGGAGGTCGACGGAACACTGTAATATTTTACATGGGAAGAGGATCTGTACATTAATAGACATACATAATGTACAAATGAACCAGATTGTGTACACCTAGGACAAACAATATTCTAAACTTTACCCAGATTAAAAAAATTTTAAAAACCAAGAAGAAGTAATGAGACATAAACTTATGGGGATTTCTCCTGGCAATTTCCATTCTAATTCACAACCTAGGACAAGGACTTCCAGAAAGGCTCTGCTGCCCTAGTACCCAGATTGGGGAATGGAGAAATGCTACCTCCTTGTGGCCGTTTCCCACAACAGCAGCTTTGAACCCACTGCAAAAGGTCACTAAATTTTCACCAACTTGCAGTTCTGTAAATGATACCTGCCCTCCAGAAAATTTCTGGGGTCAAAAATCGACCAAAAAATTCAAAAGAGGGCAAGCTTCGAAGAAGACAAGTTCAAGAGCTATATTGTACTCACGGGTTTTTCTTTTAAGAGAAAAGAAAAAGGGGTAGGAATATGACGAATTTAAAAAATTTTAATGACATGCATACCCATATTACAAAAACCTATCAGCTCACAGCAGTCAGAATGGCCATTAGGAAAAATGCTGCAAAAAATAAACCGTGAAGGGAGTGTGGAGAAATGCGTACCTTCGGTTGTAAGGGGGGGCATGTAAAGAGCCACTAATGAAAACACAGTGTAGGTGCTTTGAAAAGGGAAACATTGAGCTACCAGTCAATCAATCACAACCACTGCTTGGCCTATCACTTGAGAAAATGAGAATCAAAAAGTCACAGGCTGGCAAACCTGTACGCCAGCAAGATTTACCATAGCCAGCACTTGGAAGCAATGAAAATGTCCATCAACCGAGGAATGCACCAAGAAGAAGTGGTCCACGTACACAATGGAATATTACTCTAATAATAAATATAAACTCAATTTAAAAACAAACAAAAGCAAGGAGACATCAACATTTGTGGTTTTATCCGGGCACATTGCACTCTAATTTATAACCGAAGAACACCACTGGCCGTTAGGTCTGTTTCCCTAGTACCAGCATGGGAAACGTAGAAAGGCTGCCGCTCTCTGGCCGTTACCTGCAAAAGCAGGTTTAAAGCCTGAGCTAATGGTCACTTCATATGAACAAGTACTGCAGGGCTGTAAATGAAACCTGCCCTCAAAATGTCTTGAGGGAGATAACGGCCAAAATATTACAAATGGTGACACATACTTTAAGAAAACACTGTGAAGAAATAAGCTCTAATCACAGCTGGAAAAATAAAAAGATCATGTCTTAAAGCTCAATTTCAACGCATTATGAGACACATGCAAATTCAACCACAAAGAGGTATCAGCTCACACCACTCAGAATAATCATCAGCAAAAACTACAAAGAATAAATCCTGAAGGTGCTGGGAAGAAATACATGCCCTCCACTTTAAGTGGGACGTAACCTGGAAAGAGCCACTAAGGAGAACAGAACAGAGGTGCCTTTAAAAAGTAAACATTGAGCTACCATGTGATCCAGCAGACCTATTCCTGGACCTATAAACTAAGAAGACAGAATTGGAAGGACACAGCCACGCAAATCTGCATTGCACACTATTACAATAGCCAAGATATGGAAGTAACCAAAAAGTCCACCGACAGATGGGTGGACAAAGAAGAACTGCTACCTGTACAGATGGAATATGAGCTAGTGAAAAAATGAAACAATGCCATTTGCAGCACCGTAGATGAGTCTAGAAGTAATCACGCAACTTGGAGTAAGTGAGAAAGTGAAAGACACATATCCTATCATATCATATATAGGGGTTACCTAAAAAATGATACAAACAAAGATATTTCCACAGAGAAACACTATCATAGAATCAATAAAAAAACTTATGGTTCACCAATTAGAAAGGTGTGAGGAATGGATACATTACCGTATTGAGGTTAACAGAGAGATACAAACACCTGTGAAATATGTAATCACCAAAGACCTACGCAATACCAAGAGAAGACTACTCAACATTGTGTCATAACCTACATGGGAAAAGGCTCCGAAGAAGAATAGATATATGTATATGTGTGAAAGAACCACATCTTGCACACCTAGAACAAACAAAACATTGTAATCAAGTTTGCTGTGATAAAAAATAAAACGTAAGTTAAAAATAACAACAAGAAGTAATGAGACATACATTAAAGGGCGTTTTCCTCTCACATGCCATTCTAATTTACAACCTAGAACACCACTTCCAGTAAGGCTCTGTTGACCTAGTAACCAGATTTGGTAAAGGAGAAATGCTGCCGCCATGTGGCCGATTCCCGCAAGAGCAGCTTTTAACCCACAGCTAATGGTCACTTACCATTCACAAGGACTCAGGGCTGTAAAGGACACCTGCCCTCAAAATTGTGCTGAGGTAGGGAATGGATAAAAAAAATTCAAAACAGGCAAAATTTTCAAGAAGACAGTATGAAGAGGTAAGTTTTACTCACTCTCTTTTTAAAGAAAGGAAAATGGATAAAAGCTCAGCCTCAGGAAGTATTAGACTCATGCAATCTAATCTACAAAAAGTCTTCAACTCACACCAGTCGACTGACCATTGGCAAAAAGTCTACAAACAATAAATGCTGAAGAGGTTTTAGAGAACTGTGTACCCTCTAGCTGCTGGTGAGATGTAAAAGGGTTAAACGCTAATAATGAGAACAGGAAAGAGCTGCGTTTAAAAGGAAAAATTGAGGTACCAGTCAATCCAGCAGGCGCACCAATGGGCCTCTCACCTGAGAAGACCAGAATGAAGAAGACCCGGGCTGCAAAAGCTGCACTGCAGCCTTATTCACAATAGACAAGACAGTGAAGCAACCAAAATGTCCATCTACAGATGAAAGGATAAAGAAGAAGTGGTCCATGTACACAATGAATACTAGCCATGGAAAACAATGAAACACTGCTCTTTGAGGCCCCATAGATGATCTTGGAGATAATCACAGAACATGAGGTAAGTCGGAAAGCAAAAGTCCTATATCCTATGATATCACTTATAGGCGTTATCTAATAACTGACACAAATGAACATATTTCCACACAGAAAGTCAATCACAGACTTATTAAAAAAGAACTATGCTTATCTAAAAGTAAAGGTGGGGGGAATGGATAAATGAAGATTAGCGTTACCATATGTATACAAATACATATTATATACATATATCAAAAAGACCGACCATATAGCAAGGAAGGATTACGGAACACTGTAATAATTTACAAGGGAAGAGGATCTCTACATAAATAGGTATGTAGAATATGTAGATGAACCAGAGTGTGTACACCTTGGACAAGTAACATTCTAACCATTACCCCAATTGAAAAAATTAAAACAACGAACTAGGAGTAATGAGACATAGACTTATGGAGGGTTTTCCTGGCACATTCCATTCAAATTTACAACCTAGACAAACGACTTCTAGAATGGCTCTGCTGCCCTAGTACCCAGATTTGGGAATGGAGAAATGCTGCATCCTTGTGGCCGTTTTCCACAACAGCAGCTTTAAACCCACTGCAAAAGTCCACTAAATATTCACCAATTGCAGTTCTGTAAATGACACCTGACCTCCAAAAAATACTGAGGTCGAAAATCGACCAAAAAATTCTAGAGTGCAACCTTCCAAAAAGAATATTTGAAGAGGTATATTATACTCACACTTTTTTGCTTTTTTCTTTTAACAGAAAAGAAAAAGCCGTGGAAAAATGATGAATTGTAGGAATTTTTACAGACATGTAAACCCAAATTACAAAAACCTATCAGCTCACACCAGTCATAATGGCCATCAAAAAAAATTCTGCCAACAATAAATGCTGACGTGATTGTGGAGAAATGCGTACCCTTGATTCTAAGGGGGACGTGGCAAGAGCCACTAATGAAAGCACAATGGAGTTGCCTTGAGAAGGTAAACGTTGAGCTACCGTACCAGTCAATCAATCATACCCACTGCTGGGTCTATCACCTGAGAAAATGAAAATCAAAAATCACAGGCTGGAAATCCTGCACTCCAGCAATATTTACCATAGGCAACACTTGGAAGCAACGAAAATGTCCATCGACAGAGGAATGCACCAAGAAGAAGTGGTCCATGTACACAATGGAATATTAGCCATGGAAAACATTGAAGCACTGCTCTTTGAGGAACCATACTTGAGCCTGGAGATAATCACAAAACATGAAGTAGGTCGGAAAGCAAAACACCTATATCCTATATTATCACTTATGGCATTATCTAATAACTGACACAGATGAACATATTTCCAAAGAGAAAGACACTCACAGGCTTAGAAAACAAACTATGCTCATCTGAAAGGAAAGGAGGGGGGAAATTGAGAAATGAACATTAGTGTTACCATACATATACAAATACATATTATATACATGTATCAAAAACACCGAACATATAGCAAGGGAGGTCGACGGAACACTGTAATATTTTACATGGGAAGAGGATCTGTACATTAATAGACATACATAATGTACAAATGAACCAGATTGTGTACACCTAGGACAAACAATATTCTAAACTTTACCCAGATTAAAAAAATTTTAAAAACCAAGAAGAAGTAATGAGACATAAACTTATGGGGATTTCTCCTGGCAATTTCCATTCTAATTTACAACCTAGGACAATGACTTCCAGAAAGGCTCTGCTGCCCTAGTACCCAGATTGGGGAATGGAGAAATGCTACCTCCTTGTGGCCGTTTCCCACAACAGCAGCTTTGAACCCACTGCAAAAGGTCACTAAATTTTCACCAACTTGCAGTTCTGTAAATGATACCTGCCCTCCAGAAAATTTCTGGGGTCAAAAATCGACCAAAAAATTCAAAAGAGGGCAAGCTTCGAAGAAGACAAGTTCAAGAGCTATATTGTACTCACGGGTTTTTCTTTTAAGAGAAAAGAAAAAGGGGTAGGAATATGACGAATTTAAAAAATTTTAATGACATGCATACCCATATTACAAAAACCTATCAGCTCACAGCAGTCAGAATGGCCATTAGGAAAAATGCTGCAAAAAATAAACCGTGAAGGGAGTGTGGAGAAATGCGTACCTTCGGTTGTAAGGGGGGGCATGTAAAGAGCCACTAATGAAAACACAGTGTAGGTGCTTTGAAAAGGGAAACATTGAGCTACCAGTCAATCAATCACAACCACTGCTTGGCCTATCACTTGAGAAAATGAGAATCAAAAAGTCACAGGCTGGCAAACCTGTACGCCAGCAAGATTTACCATAGCCAGCACTTGGAAGCAATGAAAATGTCCATCAACCGAGGAATGCACCAAGAAGAAGTGGTCCACGTACACAATGGAATATTACTCTAATAATAAATATAAACTCAATTTAAAAACAAACAAAAGCAAGGAGACATCAACATTTGTGGTTTTATCCGGGCACATTGCACTCTAATTTATAACCGAAGAACACCACTGGCCGTTAGGTCTGTTTCCCTAGTACCAGCATGGGAAACGTAGAAAGGCTGCCGCTCTCTGGCCGTTACCTGCAAAAGCAGGTTTAAAGCCTGAGCTAATGGTCACTTCATATGAACAAGTACTGCAGGGCTGTAAATGAAACCTGCCCTCAAAATGTCTTGAGGGAGATAACGGCCAAAATATTACAAATGGTGACACATACTTTAAGAAAACACTGTGAAGAAATAAGCTCTAATCACAGCTGGAAAAATAAAAAGATCATGTCTTAAAGCTCAATTTCAACGCATTATGAGACACATGCAAATTCAACCACAAAGAGGTATCAGCTCACACCACTCAGAATAATCATCAGCAAAAACTACAAAGAATAAATCCTGAAGGTGCTGGGAAGAAATACATGCCCTCCACTTTAAGTGGGACGTAACCTGGAAAGAGCCACTAAGGAGAACAGAACAGAGGTGCCTTTAAAAAGTAAACATTGAGCTACCATGTGATCCAGCAGACCTATTCCTGGACCTATAAACTAAGAAGACAGAATTGGAAGGACACAGCCACGCAAATCTGCATTGCACACTATTACAATAGCCAAGATATGGAAGTAACCAAAAAGTCCACCGACAGATGGGTGGACAAAGAAGAACTGCTACCTGTACAGATGGAATATGAGCTAGTGAAAAAATGAAACAATGCCATTTGCAGCACCGTAGATGAGTCTAGAAGTAATCACGCAACTTGGAGTAAGTGAGAAAGTGAAAGACACATATCCTATCATATCATATATAGGGGTTACCTAAAAAATGATACAAACAAAGATATTTCCACAGAGAAACACTATCATAGAATCAATAAAAAAACTTATGGTTCACCAATTAGAAAGGTGTGAGGAATGGATACATTACCGTATTGAGGTTAACAGAGAGATACAAACACCTGTGAAATATGTAATCACCAAAGACCTACGCAATACCAAGAGAAGACTACTCAACATTGTGTCATAACCTACATGGGAAAAGGCTCCGAAGAAGAATAGATATATGTATATGTGTGAAAGAACCACATCTTGCACACCTAGAACAAACAAAACATTGTAATCAAGTTTGCTGTGATAAAAAATAAAACGTAAGTTAAAAATAACAACAAGAAGTAATGAGACATACATTAAAGGGCGTTTTCCTCTCACATGCCATTCTAATTTACAACCTAGAACACCACTTCCAGTAAGGCTCTGTTGACCTAGTAACCAGATTTGGTAAAGGAGAAATGCTGCCGCCATGTGGCCGATTCCCGCAAGAGCAGCTTTTAACCCACAGCTAATGGTCACTTACCATTCACAAGGACTCAGGGCTGTAAAGGACACCTGCCCTCAAAATTGTGCTGAGGTAGGGAATGGATAAAAAAAATTCAAAACAGGCAAAATTTTCAAGAAGACAGTATGAAGAGGTAAGTTTTACTCACTCTCTTTTTAAAGAAAGGAAAATGGATAAAAGCTCAGCCTCAGGAAGTATTAGACTCATGCAATCTAATCTACAAAAAGTCTTCAACTCACACCAGTCGACTGACCATTGGCAAAAAGTCTACAAACAATAAATGCTGAAGAGGTTTTAGAGAACTGTGTACCCTCTAGCTGCTGGTGAGATGTAAAAGGGTTAAACGCTAATAATGAGAACAGGAAAGAGCTGCGTTTAAAAGGAAAAATTGAGGTACCAGTCAATCCAGCAGGCGCACCAATGGGCCTCTCACCTGAGAAGACCAGAATGAAGAAGACCCGGGCTGCAAAAGCTGCACTGCAGCCTTATTCACAATAGACAAGACAGTGAAGCAACCAAAATGTCCATCTACAGATGAAAGGATAAAGAAGAAGTGGTCCATGTACACAATGAATACTAGCCATGGAAAACAATGAAACACTGCTCTTTGAGGCCCCATAGATGATCTTGGAGATAATCACAGAACATGAGGTAAGTCGGAAAGCAAAAGTCCTATATCCTATGATATCACTTATAGGCGTTATCTAATAACTGACACAAATGAACATATTTCCACACAGAAAGTCAATCACAGACTTATTAAAAAAGAACTATGCTTATCTAAAAGTAAAGGTGGGGGGAATGGATAAATGAAGATTAGCGTTACCATATGTATACAAATACATATTATATACATATATCAAAAAGACCGACCATATAGCAAGGAAGGATTACGGAACACTGTAATAATTTACAAGGGAAGAGGATCTCTACATAAATAGGTATGTAGAATATGTAGATGAACCAGAGTGTGTACACCTTGGACAAGTAACATTCTAACCATTACCCCAATTGAAAAAATTAAAACAACGAACTAGGAGTAATGAGACATAGACTTATGGAGGGTTTTCCTGGCACATTCCATTCAAATTTACAACCTAGACAAACGACTTCTAGAATGGCTCTGCTGCCCTAGTACCCAGATTTGGGAATGGAGAAATGCTGCATCCTTGTGGCCGTTTTCCACAACAGCAGCTTTAAACCCACTGCAAAAGGTCACTAAATATTCACCAATTGCAGTTCTGTAAATGACACCTGACCTCCAAAAAATACTGAGGTCGAAAATCGACCAAAAAATTCTAGAGTGCAACCTTCCAAAAAGAATATTTGAAGAGGTATATTATACTCACACTTTTTTGCTTTTTTCTTTTAACAGAAAAGAAAAAGCCGTGGAAAAATGATGAATTGTAGGAATTTTTACAGACATGTAAACCCAAATTACAAAAACCTATCAGCTCACACCAGTCATAATGGCCATCAAAAAAAATTCTGCCAACAATAAATGCTGACGTGATTGTGGAGAAATGCGTACCCTTGATTCTAAGGGGGACGTGGCAAGAGCCACTAATGAAAGCACAATGGAGTTGCCTTGAGAAGGTAAACGTTGAGCTACCGTACCAGTCAATCAATCATACCCACTGCTGGGTCTATCACCTGAGAAAATGAAAATCAAAAATCACAGGCTGGAAATCCTGCACTCCAGCAATATTTACCATAGGCAACACTTGGAAGCAACGAAAATGTCCATCGACAGAGGAATGCACCAAGAAGAAGTGGTCCATGTACACAATGGAATATTAGCCATGGAAAACATTGAAGCACTGCTCTTTGAGGAACCATACTTGAGCCTGGAGATAATCACAAAACATGAAGTAGGTCGGAAAGCAAAACACCTATATCCTATATTATCACTTATGGCATTATCTAATAACTGACACAGATGAACATATTTCCAAAGAGAAAGACACTCACAGGCTTAGAAAACAAACTATGCTCATCTGAAAGGAAAGGAGGGGGGAAATTGAGAAATGAACATTAGTGTTACCATACATATACAAATACATATTATATACATGTATCAAAAACACCGAACATATAGCAAGGGAGGTCGACGGAACACTGTAATATTTTACATGGGAAGAGGATCTGTACATTAATAGACATACATAATGTACAAATGAACCAGATTGTGTACACCTAGGACAAACAATATTCTAAACTTTACCCAGATTAAAAAAATTTTAAAAACCAAGAAGAAGTAATGAGACATAAACTTATGGGGATTTCTCCTGGCAATTTCCATTCTAATTTACAACCTAGGACAATGACTTCCAGAAAGGCTCTGCTGCCCTAGTACCCAGATTGGGGAATGGAGAAATGCTACCTCCTTGTGGCCGTTTCCCACAACAGCAGCTTTGAACCCACTGCAAAAGGTCACTAAATTTTCACCAACTTGCAGTTCTGTAAATGATACCTGCCCTCCAGAAAATTTCTGGGGTCAAAAATCGACCAAAAAATTCAAAAGAGGGCAAGCTTCGAAGAAGACAAGTTCAAGAGCTATATTGTACTCACGGGTTTTTCTTTTAAGAGAAAAGAAAAAGGGGTAGGAATATGACGAATTTAAAAAATTTTAATGACATGCATACCCATATTACAAAAACCTATCAGCTCACAGCAGTCAGAATGGCCATTAGGAAAAATGCTGCAAAAAATAAACCGTGAAGGGAGTGTGGAGAAATGCGTACCTTCGGTTGTAAGGGGGGGCATGTAAAGAGCCACTAATGAAAACACAGTGTAGGTGCTTTGAAAAGGGAAACATTGAGCTACCAGTCAATCAATCACAACCACTGCTTGGCCTATCACTTGAGAAAATGAGAATCAAAAAGTCACAGGCTGGCAAACCTGTACGCCAGCAAGATTTACCATAGCCAGCACTTGGAAGCAATGAAAATGTCCATCAACCGAGGAATGCACCAAGAAGAAGTGGTCCACGTACACAATGGAATATTACTCTAATAATAAATATAAACTCAATTTAAAAACAAACAAAAGCAAGGAGACATCAACATTTGTGGTTTTATCCGGGCACATTGCACTCTAATTTATAACCGAAGAACACCACTGGCCGGTAGGTCTGTTTCCCTAGTACCAGCATGGGAAACGTAGAAAGGCTGCCGCTCTCTGGCCGTTACCTGCAAAAGCAGGTTTAAAGCCTGAGCTAATGGTCACTTCATATGAACAAGTACTGCAGGGCTGTAAATGAAACCTGCCCTCAAAATGTCTTGAGGGAGATAACGGCCAAAATATTACAAATGGTGACACATACTTTAAGAAAACACTGTGAAGAAATAAGCTCTAATCACAGCTGGAAAAATAAAAAGATCATGTCTTAAAGCTCAATTTCAACGCATTATGAGACACATGCAAATTCAACCACAAAGAGGTATCAGCTCACACCACTCAGAATAATCATCAGCAAAAACTACAAAGAATAAATCCTGAAGGTGCTGGGAAGAAATACATGCCCTCCACTTTAAGTGGGACGTAACCTGGAAAGAGCCACTAAGGAGAACAGAACAGAGGTGCCTTTAAAAAGTAAACATTGAGCTACCATGTGATCCAGCAGACCTATTCCTGGACCTATAAACTAAGAAGACAGAATTGGAAGGACACAGCCACGCAAATCTGCATTGCACACTATTACAATAGCCAAGATATGGAAGTAACCAAAAAGTCCACCGACAGATGGGTGGACAAAGAAGAACTGCTACCTGTACAGATGGAATATGAGCTAGTGAAAAAATGAAACAATGCCATTTGCAGCACCGTAGATGAGTCTAGAAGTAATCACGCAACTTGGAGTAAGTGAGAAAGCGAAAGACACATATCCTATCATATCATATATAGGGGTTACTTAAAAAATGATACAAACAAAGATATTTCCACAGAGAAACACTATCATAGAATCAATAAAAAAACTTATGGTTCACCAATTAGAAAGGTGTGAGGAATGGATACATTACCGTATTGAGGTTAACAGAGAGATACAAACACCTGTGAAGTATGTAATCACCAAAGACCTACGCAATACCAAGAGAAGACTACTCAACATTGTGTCATAACCTACATGGGAAAAGGCTCCGAAGAAGAATAGATATATGTATATGTGTGAAAGAACCACATCTTGCACACCTAGAACAAACAAAACATTGTAATCAAGTTTGCTGTGATAAAAAATAAAAATTAAGTTAAAAATAACAACAAGAAGTAATGAGACATACATTAAAGGGCGTTTTCCTCTCACATGCCATTCTAATTTACAACCTAGAACACCACTTCCAGTAAGGCTCTGTTGACCTAGTAACCAGATTTGGTAAAGGAGAAATGCTGCCGCCATGTGGCCGATTCCCGCAAGAGCAGCTTTTAACCCACAGCTAATGGTCACTTACCATTCACAAGGACTCAGGGCTGTAAAGGACACCTGCCCTCAAAATTGTGCTGAGGTAGGGAATGGATAAAAAAAATTCAAAACAGGCAAAATTTTCAAGAAGACAGTATGAAGAGGTAAGTTTTACTCACTCTCTTTTTAAAGAAAGGAAAATGGATAAAAGCTCAGCCTCAGGAAGTATTAGACTCATGCAATCTAATCTACAAAAAGTCTTCAATTCACACCAGTCGACTGACCATTGGCAAAAAGTCTACAAACAATAAATGCTGAAGAGGTTTTAGAGAACTGTGTACCCTCTAGCTGCTGGTGAGATGTAAAAGGCTTAAACGCTAATAATGAGAACAGGAAAGAGCTGCGTTTAAAAGGAAAAATTGAGGTACCAGTCAATCCAGCAGGCGCACCAATGGGCCTCTCACCTGAGAAGACCAGAATGAAGAAGACCCGGGCTGCAAAAGCTGCACTGCAGCCTTATTCACAATAGACAAGACAGTGAAGCAACCAAAATGTCCATCTACAGATGAAAGGATAAAGAAGAAGTGGTCCATGTACACAATGAATACTAGCCATGGAAAACAATGAAACACTGCTCTTTGAGGCCCCATAGATGATCTTGGAGATAATCACAGAACATGAGGTAAGTCGGAAAGCAAAAGTCCTATATCCTATGATATCACTTATAGGCGTTATCTAATAACTGACACAAATGAACATATTTCCACACAGAAAGTCAATCACAGACTTATTAAAAAAGAACTATGCTTATCTAAAAGTAAAGGTGGGGGGAATGGATAAATGAAGATTAGCGTTACCATATGTATACAAATACATATTATATACATATATCAAAAAGACCGACCATATAGCAAGGAAGGATTACGGAACACTGTAATAATTTACAAGGGAAGAGGATCTCTACATAAATAGGTATGTAGAATATGTAGATGAACCAGAGTGTGTACACCTTGGACAAGCAACATTCTAACCATTACCCCAATTGAAAAAATTAAAACAACGAACTAGGAGTAATAAGACATAGACTTATGGGGGGTTTTCCTGGTACATTCCATTCAAATTTACAACCTAGACAAACGACTTCTAGAATGGCTCTGCTGCCCTAGTACCCAGATTTGGGAATGGAGAAATGCTGCATCCTTGTGGCCGTTTCCCACAACAGCAGCTTTAAACCCACTGCAAAAAGTCACTAAGTATTCACCAATTGCAGTTCTGTAAATGACACCTGCCCTCCAAAAAATACTGAGGTCGAAAATCGACCAAAAAATTCTAGAGTGCAACCTTCCAAAAAGAATATTTGAAGAGGTATATTATACTCACACTTTTTTGCTTTTTTCTTTTAACAGAAAAGAAAAAGCCGTGGAAAAATGATGAATTGTAGGAATTTTTACAGACATGTAAACCCAAATTACAAAAACCTATCAGCTCACACCAGTCATAATGGCCATCAAAAAAAATTCTGCCAACAATAAATGCTGACGTGATTGTGGAGAAATGCGTACCCTGGATTCTAAGGGGGACGTGGCAAGAGCCACTAATGAAAGCACAATGGAGTTGCCTTGAAAAGGTAAACGTTGAGCTACCGTACCAGTCAATCAATCATACCCACTGCTGGGTCTATCACCTGAGAAAATGAAAATCAAAAATCACAGGCTGGAAATCCTGCACTCCAGCAATATTTACCATAGGCAACACTTGGAAGCAACGAAAATGTCCATCGACAGAGGAATGCACCAAGAAGAAGTGGTCCATGTACACAATGGAATATTAGCCATGGAAAACATTGAAGCACTGCTCTTTGAGGAACCATACTTGAGCCTGGAGATAATCACAAAACATGAAGTAGGTCGGAAAGCAAAACACCTATATCCTATATTATCACTTATGGCATTATCTAATAACTGACACAGATGAACATATTTCCAAAGAGAAAGACACTCACAGGCTTAGAAAACAAACTATGCTCATCTGAAAGGAAAGGAGGGGGGAAATTGAGAAATGAACATTAGTGTTACCATACATATACAAATACATATTATATACATGTATCAAAAACACCGAACATATAGCAAGGGAGGTCGACGGAACACTGTAATATTTTACATGGGAAGAGGATCTGTACATTAATAGACATACATAATGTACAAATGAACCAGATTGTGTACACCTAGGACAAACAATATTCTAAACTTTACCCAGATTAAAAAAATTTTAAAAACCAAGAAGAAGTAATGAGACATAAACTTATGGGGATTTCTCCTGGCAATTTCCATTCTAATTTACAACCTAGGACAATGACTTCCAGAAAGGCTCTGCTGCCCTAGTACCCAGATTGGGGAATGGAGAAATGCTACCTCCTTGTGGCCGTTTCCCACAACAGCAGCTTTGAACCCACTGCAAAAGGTCACTAAATTTTCACCAACTTGCAGTTCTGTAAATGATACCTGCCCTCCAGAAAATTTCTGGGGTCAAAAATCGACCAAAAAATTCAAAAGAGGGCAAGCTTCGAAGAAGACAAGTTCAAGAGCTATATTGTACTCACGGGTTTTTCTTTTAAGAGAAAAGAAAAAGGGGTAGGAATATGACGAATTTAAAAAATTTTAATGACATGCATACCCATATTACAAAAACCTATCAGCTCACAGCAGTCAGAATGGCCATTAGGAAAAATGCTGCAAAAAATAAACCGTGAAGGGAGTGTGGAGAAATGCGTACCTTCGGTTGTAAGGGGGGGCATGTAAAGAGCCACTAATGAAAACACAGTGTAGGTGCTTTGAAAAGGGAAACATTGAGCTACCAGTCAATCAATCACAACCACTGCTTGGCCTATCACTTGAGAAAATGAGAATCAAAAAGTCACAGGCTGGCAAACCTGTACGCCAGCAAGATTTACCATAGCCAGCACTTGGAAGCAATGAAAATGTCCATCAACCGAGGAATGCACCAAGAAGAAGTGGTCCACGTACACAATGGAATATTACTCTAATAATAAATATAAACTCAATTTAAAAACAAACAAAAGCAAGGAGACATCAACATTTGTGGGTTTATCCGGGCACATTGCACTCTAATTTATAACCGAAGAACACCACTGGCCGGTAGGTCTGTTTCCCTAGTACCAGCATGGGTAACGTAGAAAGGCTGCCGCTCTCTGGCCGTTACCTGCAAAAGCAGGTTTAAAGCCTGAGCTAATGGTCACTTCATATGAACAAGTACTGCAGGGCTGTAAATGAAACCTGCCCTCAAAATGTCTTGAGGGAGATAACGGCCAAAATATTACAAATGGTGACACATACTTTAAGAAAACACTGTGAAGAAATAAGCTCTAATCACAGCTGGAAAAATAAAAAGATCATGTCTTAAAGCTCAATTTCAACGCATTATGAGACACATGCAAATTCAACCACAAAGAGGTATCAGCTCACACCACTCAGAATAATCATCAGCAAAAACTACAAAGAATAAATCCTGAAGGTGCTGGGAAGAAATACATGCCCTCCACTTTAAGTGGGACGTAACCTGGAAAGAGCCACTAAGGAGAACAGAACAGAGGTGCCTTTAAAAAGTAAACATTGAGCTACCATGTGATCCAGCAGACCTATTCCTGGACCTATAAACTAAGAAGACAGAATTGGAAGGACACAGCCACGCAAATCTGCATTGCACACTATTACAATAGCCAAGATATGGAAGTAACCAAAAAGTCCACCGACAGATGGGTGGACAAAGAAGAACTGCTACCTGTACAGATGGAATATGAGCTAGTGAAAAAATGAAACAATGCCATTTGCAGCACCGTAGATGAGTCTAGAAGTAATCACGCAACTTGGAGTAAGTGAGAAAGCGAAAGACACATATCCTATCATATCATATATAGGGGTTACTTAAAAAATGATACAAACAAAGATATTTCCACAGAGAAACACTATCATAGAATCAATAAAAAAACTTATGGTTCACCAATTAGAAAGGTGTGAGGAATGGATACATTACCGTATTGAGGTTAACAGAGAGATACAAACACCTGTGAAGTATGTAATCACCAAAGACCTACGCAATACCAAGAGAAGACTACTCAACATTGTGTCATAACCTACATGGGAAAAGGCTCCGAAGAAGAATAGATATATGTATATGTGTGAAAGAACCACATCTTGCACACCTAGAACAAACAAAACATTGTAATCAAGTTTGCTGTGATAAAAAATAAAAATTAAGTTAAAAATAACAACAAGAAGTAATGAGACATACATTAAAGGGCGTTTTCCTCTCACATGCCATTCTAATTTACAACCTAGAACACCACTTCCAGTAAGGCTCTGTTGACCTAGTAACCAGATTTGGTAAAGGAGAAATGCTGCCGCCATGTGGCCGATTCCCGCAAGAGCAGCTTTTAACCCACAGCTAATGGTCACTTACCATTCACAAGGACTCAGGGCTGTAAAGGACACCTGCCCTCAAAATTGTGCTGAGGTAGGGAATGGATAAAAAAAATTCAAAACAGGCAAAATTTTCAAGAAGACAGTATGAAGAGGTAAGTTTTACTCACTCTCTTTTTAAAGAAAGGAAAATGGATAAAAGCTCAGCCTCAGGAAGTATTAGACTCATGCAATCTAATCTACAAAAAGTCTTCAATTCACACCAGTCGACTGACCATTGGCAAAAAGTCTACAAACAATAAATGCTGAAGAGGTTTTAGAGAACTGTGTACCCTCTAGCTGCTGGTGAGATGTAAAAGGCTTAAACGCTAATAATGAGAACAGGAAAGAGCTGCGTTTAAAAGGAAAAATTGAGGTACCAGTCAATCCAGCAGGCGCACCAATGGGCCTCTCACCTGAGAAGACCAGAATGAAGAAGACCCGGGCTGCAAAAGCTGCACTGCAGCCTTATTCACAATAGACAAGACAGTGAAGCAACCAAAATGTCCATCTACAGATGAAAGGATAAAGAAGAAGTGGTCCATGTACACAATGAATACTAGCCATGGAAAACAATGAAACACTGCTCTTTGAGGCCCCATAGATGATCTTGGAGATAATCACAGAACATGAGGTAAGTCGGAAAGCAAAAGTCCTATATCCTATGATATCACTTATAGGCGTTATCTAATAACTGACACAAATGAACATATTTCCACACAGAAAGTCAATCACAGACTTATTAAAAAAGAACTATGCTTATCTAAAAGTAAAGGTGGGGGGAATGGATAAATGAAGATTAGCGTTACCATATGTATACAAATACATATTATATACATATATCAAAAAGACCGACCATATAGCAAGGAAGGATTACGGAACACTGTAATAATTTACAAGGGAAGAGGATCTCTACATAAATAGGTATGTAGAATATGTAGATGAACCAGAGTGTGTACACCTTGGACAAGCAACATTCTAACCATTACCCCAATTGAAAAAATTAAAACAACGAACTAGGAGTAATAAGACATAGACTTATGGGGGGTTTTCCTGGTACATTCCATTCAAATTTACAACCTAGACAAACGACTTCTAGAATGGCTCTGCTGCCCTAGTACCCAGATTTGGGAATGGAGAAATGCTGCATCCTTGTGGCCGTTTCCCACAACAGCAGCTTTAAACCCACTGCAAAAAGTCACTAAGTATTCACCAATTGCAGTTCTGTAAATGACACCTGCCCTCCAAAAAATACTGAGGTCGAAAATCGACCAAAAAATTCTAGAGTGCAACCTTCCAAAAAGAATATTTGAAGAGGTATATTATACTCACACTTTTTTGCTTTTTTCTTTTAACAGAAAAGAAAAAGCCGTGGAAAAATGATGAATTGTAGGAATTTTTACAGACATGTAAACCCAAATTACAAAAACCTATCAGCTCACACCAGTCATAATGGCCATCAAAAAAAATTCTGCCAACAATAAATGCTGACGTGATTGTGGAGAAATGCGTACCCTGGATTCTAAGGGGGACGTGGCAAGAGCCACTAATGAAAGCACAATGGAGTTGCCTTGAAAAGGTAAACGTTGAGCTACCGTACCAGTCAATCAATCATACCCACTGCTGGGTCTATCACCTGAGAAAATGAAAATCAAAAATCACAGGCTGGAAATCCTGCACTCCAGCAATATTTACCATAGGCAACACTTGGAAGCAACGAAAATGTCCATCGACAGAGGAATGCACCAAGAAGAAGTGGTCCATGTACACAATGGAATATTAGCCATGGAAAACATTGAAGCACTGCTCTTTGAGGAACCATACTTGAGCCTGGAGATAATCACAAAACATGAAGTAGGTCGGAAAGCAAAACACCTATATCCTATATTATCACTTATGGCATTATCTAATAACTGACACAGATGAACATATTTCCAAAGAGAAAGACACTCACAGGCTTAGAAAACAAACTATGCTCATCTGAAAGGAAAGGAGGGGGGAAATTGAGAAATGAACATTAGTGTTACCATACATATACAAATACATATTATATACATGTATCAAAAACACCGAACATATAGCAAGGGAGGTCGACGGAACACTGTAATATTTTACATGGGAAGAGGATCTGTACATTAATAGACATACATAATGTACAAATGAACCAGATTGTGTACACCTAGGACAAACAATATTCTAAACTTTACCCAGATTAAAAAAATTTTAAAAACCAAGAAGAAGTAATGAGACATAAACTTATGGGGATTTCTCCTGGCAATTTCCATTCTAATTTACAACCTAGGACAATGACTTCCAGAAAGGCTCTGCTGCCCTAGTACCCAGATTGGGGAATGGAGAAATGCTACCTCCTTGTGGCCGTTTCCCACAACAGCAGCTTTGAACCCACTGCAAAAGGTCACTAAATTTTCACCAACTTGCAGTTCTGTAAATGATACCTGCCCTCCAGAAAATTTCTGGGGTCAAAAATCGACCAAAAAATTCAAAAGAGGGCAAGCTTCGAAGAAGACAAGTTCAAGAGCTATATTGTACTCACGGGTTTTTCTTTTAAGAGAAAAGAAAAAGGGGTAGGAATATGACGAATTTAAAAAATTTTAATGACATGCATACCCATATTACAAAAACCTATCAGCTCACAGCAGTCAGAATGGCCATTAGGAAAAATGCTGCAAAAAATAAACCGTGAAGGGAGTGTGGAGAAATGCGTACCTTCGGTTGTAAGGGGGGGCATGTAAAGAGCCACTAATGAAAACACAGTGTAGGTGCTTTGAAAAGGGAAACATTGAGCTACCAGTCAATCAATCACAACCACTGCTTGGCCTATCACTTGAGAAAATGAGAATCAAAAAGTCACAGGCTGGCAAACCTGTACGCCAGCAAGATTTACCATAGCCAGCACTTGGAAGCAATGAAAATGTCCATCAACCGAGGAATGCACCAAGAAGAAGTGGTCCACGTACACAATGGAATATTACTCTAATAATAAATATAAACTCAATTTAAAAACAAACAAAAGCAAGGAGACATCAACATTTGTGGGTTTATCCGGGCACATTGCACTCTAATTTATAACCGAAGAACACCACTGGCCGGTAGGTCTGTTTCCCTAGTACCAGCATGGGTAACGTAGAAAGGCTGCCGCTCTCTGGCCGTTACCTGCAAAAGCAGGTTTAAAGCCTGAGCTAATGGTCACTTCATATGAACAAGTACTGCAGGGCTGTAAATGAAACCTGCCCTCAAAATGTCTTGAGGGAGATAACGGCCAAAATATTACAAATGGTGACACATACTTTAAGAAAACACTGTGAAGAAATAAGCTCTAATCACAGCTGGAAAAATAAAAAGATCATGTCTTAAAGCTCAATTTCAACGCATTATGAGACACATGCAAATTCAACCACAAAGAGGTATCAGCTCACACCACTCAGAATAATCATCAGCAAAAACTACAAAGAATAAATCCTGAAGGTGCTGGGAAGAAATACATGCCCTCCACTTTAAGTGGGACGTAACCTGGAAAGAGCCACTAAGGAGAACAGAACAGAGGTGCCTTTAAAAAGTAAACATTGAGCTACCATATGATCCAGCAGACCTATTCCTGGACCTATAAACTAAGAAGACAGAATTGGAAGGACACAGCCACGCAAATCTGCATTGCACACTATTACAATAGCCAAGATATGGAAGTAACCAAAAAGTCCACCGACAGATGGGTGGACAAAGAAGAACTGCTACCTGTACAGATGGAATATGAGCTAGTGAAAAAATGAAACAATGCCATTTGCAGCACCGTAGATGAGTCTAGAAGTAATCACGCAACTTGGAGTAAGTGAGAAAGCGAAAGACACATATCCTATCATATCATATATAGGGGTTACCTAAAAAATGATACAAACAAAGATATTTCCACAGAGAAACACTATCATAGAATCAATAAAAAAACTTATGGTTCACCAATTAGAAAGGTGTGAGGAATGGATACATTACCGTATTGAGGTTAACAGAGAGATACAAACACCTGTGAAATATGTAATCACCAAAGACCTACGCAATACCAAGAGAAGACTACTCAACATTGTGTCATAACCTACATGGGAAAAGGCTCCGAAGAAGAATAGATATATGTATATGTGTGAAAGAACCACATCTTGCACACCTAGAACAAACAAAACATTGTAATCAAGTTTGCTGTGATAAAAAATAAAAATTAAGTTAAAAATAACAACAAGAAGTAATGAGACATACATTAAAGGGCGTTTTCCTCTCACATGCCATTCTAATTTACAACCTAGAACACCACTTCCAGTAAGGCTCTGTTGACCTAGTAACCAGATTTGGTAAAGGAGAAATGCTGCCGCCATGTGGCCGATTCCCGCAAGAGCAGCTTTTAACCCACAGCTAATGGTCACTTACCATTCACAAGGACACAGGGCTGTAAAGGACACCTGCCCTCAAAATTGTGCTGAGGTAGGGAATGGATAAAAAAAATTCAAAACAGGCAAAATTTTCAAGAAGACAGTATGAAGAGGTAAGTTTTACTCACTCTCTTTTTAAAGAAAGGAAAATGGATAAAAGCTCAGCCTCAGGAAGTATTAGACTCATGCAATCTAATCTACAAAAAGTCTTCAATTCACACCAGTCGACTGACCATTGGCAAAAAGTCTACAAACAATAAATGCTGAAGAGGTTTTAGAGAACTGTGTACCCTCTAGCTGCTGGTGAGATGTAAAAGGGTTAAACGCTAATAATGAGAACAGGAAAGAGCTGCGTTTAAAAGGAAAAATTGAGGTACCAGTCAATCCAGCAGGCGCACCAATGGGCCTCTCACCTGAGAAGACCAGAATGAAGAAGACCCGGGCTGCAAAAGCTGCACTGCAGCCTTATTCACAATAGACAAGACAGTGAAGCAACCAAAATGTCCATCTACAGATGAAAGGATAAAGAAGAAGTGGTCCATGTACACAATGAATACTAGCCATGGAAAACAATGAAACACTGCTCTTTGAGGCCCCATAGATGATCTTGGAGATAATCACAGAACATGAGGTAAGTCGGAAAGCAAAAGTCCTATATCCTATGATATCACTTATAGGCGTTATCTAATAACTGACACAAATGAACATATTTCCACACAGAAAGTCAATCACAGACTTATTAAAAAAGAACTATGCTTATCTAAAAGTAAAGGTGGGGGGAATGGATAAATGAAGATTAGCGTTACCATATGTATACAAATACATATTATATACATATATCAAAAAGACCGACCATATAGCAAGGAAGGATTACGGAACACTGTAATAATTTACAAGGGAAGAGGATCTCTACATAAATAGGTATGTAGAATATGTAGATGAACCAGAGTGTGTACACCTTGGACAAGCAACATTCTAACCATTACCCCAATTGAAAAAATTAAAACAACGAACTAGGAGTAATGAGACATAGACTTATGGGGGGTTTTCCTGGCACATTCCATTCAAATTTACAACCTAGACAAACGACTTCTAGAATGGCTCTGCTGCCCTAGTACCCAGATTTGGGAATGGAGAAATGCTGCATCCTTGTGGCCGTTTCCCACAACAGCAGCTTTAAACCCACTGCAAAAGGTCACTAAGTATTCACCAATTGCAGTTCTGTAAATGACACCTGACCTCCAAAAAATACTGAGGTCGAAAATCGACCAAAAAATTCTAGAGTGCAACCTTCCAAAAAGAATATTTGAAGAGGTATATTATACTCACACTTTTTTGCTTTTTTCTTTTAACAGAAAAGAAAAAGCCGTGGAAAAATGATGAATTGTAGGAATTTTTACAGACATGTAAACCCAAATTACAAAAACCTATCAGCTCACACCAGTCATAATGGCCATCAAAAAAAATTCTGCCAACAATAAATGCTGACGTGATTGTGGAGAAATGCGTACCCTCGATTCTAAGGGGGACGTGGCAAGAGCCACTAATGAAAGCACAATGGAGTTGCCTTGAAAAGGTAAACGTTGAGCTACCGTACCAGTCAATTAATCATACCCACTGCTGGGTCTATCACCTGAGAAAATGAAAATCAAAAATCACAGGCTGGAAATCCTGCACTCCAGCAATATTTACCATAGGCAACACTTGGAAGCAACGAAAATGTCCATCGACAGAGGAATGCACCAAGAAGAAGTGGTCCATGTACACAATGGAATATTAGCCATGGAAAACATTGAAGCACTGCTCTTTGAGGCACCATACTTGAGCCTGGAGATAATCACAAAACATGAAGTAGGTCGGAAAGCAAAACACCTATATCCTATATTATCACTTATGGCATTATCTAATAACTGACACAGATGAACATATTTCCAAAGAGAAAGACACTCACAGGCTTAGAAAACAAACTATGCTCATCTGAAAGGAAAGGAGGGGGGAAATTGAGAAATGAACATTAGTGTTACCATACATATACAAATACATATTATATACATGTATCAAAAACACCGAACATATAGCAAGGGAGGTCGACGGAACACTGTAATATTTTACATGGGAAGAGGATCTGTACATTAATAGACATACATAATGTACAAATGAACCAGATTGTGTACACCTAGGACAAACAATATTCTAAACTTTACCCAGATTAAAAAAATTTTAAAAACCAAGAAGAAGTAATGGGACATAAACTTATGGGGATTTCTCTTGGCAATTTCCATTCTAATTTACAACCTAGGACAATGACTTCCAGAAAGGCTCTGCTGCCCTAGTACCCAGATTGGGGAATGGAGAAATGCTACCTCCTTGTGGCCGTTTCCCACAACAGCAGCTTTGAACCCACTGCAAAAGGTCACTAAATTTTCACCAACTTGCAGTTCTGTAAATGATACCTGCCCTCCAGAAAATTTCTGGGGTCAAAAATCGACCAAAAAATTCAAAAGAGGGCAAGCTTCGAAGAAGACAAGTTCAAGAGCTATATTGTACTCACGGGTTTTTCTTTTAAGAGAAAAGAAAAAGGGGTAGGAATATGACGAATTTAAAAAATTTTAATGACATGCATACCCATATTACAAAAACCTATCAGCTCACAGCAGTCAGAATGGCCATTAGGAAAAATGCTGCAAAAAATAAACCGTGAAGGGAGTGTGGAGAAATGCGTACCTTCGGTTGTAAGGGGGGGCATGTAAAGAGCCACTAATGAAAACACAGTGTAGGTGCTTTGAAAAGGGAAACATTGAGCTACCAGTCAATCAATCACAACCACTGCTTGGCCTATCACTTGAGAAAATGAGAATCAAAAAGTCACAGGCTGGCAAACCTGTACGCCAGCAAGATTTACCATAGCCAGCACTTGGAAGCAATGAAAATGTCCATCAACCGAGGAATGCAACAAGAAGAAGTGGTCCACGTACACAATGGAATATTACTCTAATAATAAATATAAACTCAATTTAAAAACAAACAAAAGCAAGGAGACATCAACATTTGTGGGTTTATCCGGGCACATTGCACTCTAATTTATAACCGAAGAACACCACTGGCCGGTAGGTCTGTTTCCCTAGTACCAGCATGGGTAACGTAGAAAGGCTGCCGCTCTCTGGCCGTTACCTTCCAAAGCAGGTTTAAAGCCTGAGCTAATGGTCACTTCATATGAACAAGTACTGCAGGGCTGTAAATGAAACCTGCCCTCAAAATGTCTTGAGGGAGATAATGGCCAAAATATTACAAATGGTGACACATACTTTAAGAAAACACTGTGAAGAAATAAGCTCTAATCACAGCTGGAAAAATAAAAAGATCATGTCTTAAAGCTCAATTTCAACGCATTATGAGACACATGCAAATTCAACCACAAAGAGGTATCAGCTCACACCACTCAGAATAATCATCAGCAAAAACTACAAAGAATAAATCCTGAAGGTGCTGGGAAGAAATACATGCCCTCCACTTTAAGTGGGACGTAACCTGGAAAGAGCCACTAAGGAGAACAGAACAGAGGTGCCTTTAAAAAGTAAACATTGAGCCACCATATGATCCAGCAGACCTATTCCTGGACCTATAAACTAAGAAGACAGAATTGGAAGGACACAGCCACGCAAATCTGCATTGCACACTATTACAATAGCCAAGACATGGAAGTAACCAAAAAGGCCACTGACAGATGGGAGGACAAAGAAGAACTGCTACCTGTACAGATGGAATATGAGCTAGTGAAAAAATGAAACAATGCCATTTGCAGCACCGTAGATGAGTCTAGAAGTAATCACGCAACTTGGAGTAAGTGAGAAAGCGAAAGACACATATCCTATCATATCATATATAGGGGTTACCTAAAAAATGATACAAACAAAGATATTTCCACAGAGAAACACTATCATAGAATCAATAAAAAAACTTATGGTTCACCAATTAGAAAGGTGTGAGGAATGGATACATTACCGTATTGAGGTTAACAGAGAGATACAAACACCTGTGAAATATGTAATCACCAAAGACCTACGCAATACCAAGAGAAGACTACTCAACATTGTGTCATAACCTACATGGGAAAAGGCTCCGAAGAAGAATAGATATATGTATATGTGTGAAAGAACCACATCTTGCACACCTAGAACAAACAAAACATTGTAATCAAGTTTGCTGTGATAAAAAATAAAAATTAAGTTAAAAATAACAACAAGAAGTAATGAGACATACATTAAAGGGCGTTTTCCTCTCACATGCCATTCTAATTTACAACCTAGAACACCACTTCCAGTAAGGCTCTGTTGACCTAGTAACCAGATTTGGTAAAGGAGAAATGCTGCCGCCATGTGGCCGATTCCCGCAAGAGCAGCTTTTAACCCACAGCTAATGGTCACTTACCATTCACAAGGACTCAGGGCTGTAAAGGACACCTGCCCTCAAAATTGTGCTGAGGTAGGGAATGGATAAAAAAAATTCAAAACAGGCAAAATTTTCAAGAAGATAGTATGAAGAGGTAAGTTTTACTCACTCTCTTTTTAAAGAAAGGAAAATGGATAAAAGCTCAGCCTCAGGAAGTATTAGACTCATGCAATCTAATCTACAAAAAGTCTTCAATTCACACCAGTCGACTGACCATTGGCAAAAAGTCTACAAACAATAAATGCTGAAGAGGTTTTAGAGAACTGTGTACCCTCTAGCTGCTGGTGAGATGTAAAAGGCTTAAACGCTAATAATGAGAACAGGAAAGAGCTGCGTTTAAAAGGAAAAATTGAGGTACCAGTCAATCCAGCAGGCGCACCAATGGGCCTCTCACCTGAGAAGACCAGAATGAAGAAGACCCGGGCTGCAAAAGCTGCACTGCAGCCTTATTCACAATAGACAAGACAGTGAAGCAACCAAAATGTCCATCTACAGATGAAAGGATAAAGAAGAAGTGGTCCATGTACACAATGAATACTAGCCATGGAAAACAATGAAACACTGCTCTTTGAGGCCCCATAGATGATCTTGGAGATAATCACAGAACATGAGGTAAGTCGGAAAGCAAAAGTCCTATATCCTATGATATCACTTATAGGCGTTATCTAATAACTGACACAAATGAACATATTTCCACACAGAAAGTCAATCACAGACTTATTAAAAAAGAACTATGCTTATCTAAAAGTAAAGGTGGGGGGAATGGATAAATGAAGATTAGCGTTACCATATGTATACAAATACATATTATATACATATATCAAAAAGACCGACCATATAGCAAGGAAGGATTACGGAACACTGTAATAATTTACAAGGGAAGAGGATCTCTACATAAATAGGTATGTAGAATATGTAGATGAACCAGAGTGTGTACACCTTGGACAAGCAACATTCTAACCATTACCCCAATTGAAAAAATTAAAACAACGAACTAGGAGTAATGAGACATAGACTTATGGGGGGTTTTCCTGGCACATTCCATTCAAATTTACAACCTAGACAAACGACTTCTAGAATGGCTCTGCTGCCCTAGTACCCAGATTTGGGAATGGAGAAATGCTGCATCCTTGTGGCCGTTTCCCACAACAGCAGCTTTAAACCCACTGCAAAAGGTCACTAAGTATTCACCAATTGCAGTTCTGTAAATGACACCTGCCCTCCAAAAAATACTGAGGTCGAAAATCGACCAAAAAATTCTAGAGTGCAACCTTCCAAAAACAATATTTGAAGAGGTATATTATACTCACAATTTTTTGCTTTTTTCTTTTAACAGAAAAGAAAAAGCCGTGGAAAAATGATGAATTGTAGGAATTTTTACAGACATGTAAACCCAAATTACAAAAACCTATCAGCTCACACCAGTCATAATGGCCATCAAAAAAAATTCTGCCAACAATAAATGCTGACGTGATTGTGGAGAAATGCGTACCCTTGATTCTAAGGGGGACGTGGTAAGAGCCACTAATGAAAGCACAATGGAGTTGCCTTGAAAAGGTAAACGTTGAGCTACCGTACCAGTCAATCAATCATACCCACTGCTGGGTCTATCACCTGAGAAAATGAAAATCAAAAATCACAGGCTGGAAATCCTGCACTCCAGCAATATTTACCATAGGCAACACTTGGAAGTAACGAAAATGTCCATCGACAGAGGAATGCACCAAGAAGAAGTGGTCCATGTACACAATGGAATATTAGCCATGGAAAACATTGAAGCACTGCTCTTTGAGGCACCATACTTGAGCCTGGAGATAATCACAAAACATGAAGTAGGTCGGAAAGCAAAACACCTATATCCTATATTATCACTTATGGCATTATCTAATAACTGACACAGATGAACATATTTCCAAAGAGAAAGACACTCACAGGCTTAGAAAACAAACTATGCTCATCTGAAAGGAAAGGAGGGGGGAAATTGAGAAATGAACATTAGTGTTACCATACATATACAAATACATATTATATACATGTATCAAAAACACCGAACATATAGCAAGGGAGGTCGACGGAACACTGTAATATTTTACATGTGAAGAAGATCTGTACATTAATAGACATACATAATGTACAAATGAACCAGATTGTGTACACCTAGGACAAACAATATTCTAAACTTTACCCAGATTAAAAAAATTTTAAAAACCAAGAAGAAGTAATGGGACATAAACTTATGGGGATTTCTCTTGGCAATTTCCATTCTAATTTACAACCTAGGACAATGACTTCCAGAAAGGCTCTGCTGCCCTAGTACCCAGATTGGGGAATGGAGAAATGCTACCTCCTTGTGGCCGTTTCCCACAACAGCAGCTTTGAACCCACTGCAAAAGGTCACTAAATTTTCACCAACTTGCAGTTCTGTAAATGATACCTGCCCTCCAGAAAATTTCTGGGGTCAAAAATCGACCAAAAAATTCAAAAGAGGGCAAGCTTCGAAGAAGACAAGTTCAAGAGCTATATTGTACTCACGGGTTTTTCTTTTAAGAGAAAAGAAAAAGGGGTAGGAATATGACGAATTTAAAAAATTTTAATGACATGCATACCCATATTACAAAAACCTATCAGCTCACAGCAGTCAGAATGGCCATTAGGAAAAATGCTGCAAAAAATAAACCATGAAGGGAGTGTGGAGAAATGCGTACCTTCGGTTGTAAGGGGGGGCATGTAAAGAGCCACTAATGAAAACACAGTGTAGGTGCTTTGAAAAGGGAAACATTGAGCTACCAGTCAATCAATCACAACCACTGCTTGGCCTATCACTTGAGAAAATGAGAATCAAAAAGTCACAGGCTGGCAAACCTGTACGCCAGCAAGATTTACCATAGCCAGCACTTGGAAGCAATGAAAATGTCCATCAACCGAGGAATGCACCAAGAAGAAGTGGTCCACGTACACAATGGAATATTACTCTATTAATAAATATAAACTCAATTTAAAAACAAACAAAAGCAAGGAGACATCAACATTTGTGGGTTTATCCGGGCACATTGCACTCTAATTTATAACCGAAGAACACCACTGGCCGGTAGGTCTGTTTCCCTAGTACCAGCATGGGAAACGTAGAAAGGCTGCCGCTCTCTGGCCGTTACCTGCCAAAGCAGGTTTAAAGCCTGAGCTAATGGTCACTTCACATGAACAAGTACTGCAGGGCTGTAAATGAAACCTGCCCTCAAAATGTCTTGAGGGAGATAACGGCCAAAATATTACAAATGGTGACACATACTTTAAGAAAACACTGTGAAGAAATAAGCTCTAATCACAGCTGGAAAAATAAAAAGATCATGTCTTAAAGCTCAATTTCAACGCATTATGAGACACATGCAAATTCAACCACAAAGAGGTATCAGCTCACACCACTCAGAATAATCATCAGCAAAAACTACAAAGAATAAATCCTGAAGGTGCTGGGAAGAAATACATGCCCTCCACTTTAAGTGGGACGTTAGCTGGAAAGAGACACTAAGGAGAACAGAACAGAGGTGCCTTTAAAAAGTAAACATTGAGCTACCATATGATCCAGCAGACCTATTCCTGGACCTATAAACTAAGAAGACAGAATTGGAAGGACACAGCCACGCAAATCTGCATTGCACACTATTACAATAGCCAAGATATGGAAGTAACCAAAAAGTCCACCGACAGATGGGTGGACAAAGAAGAACTGCTACCTGTACAGATGGAATATGAGCTAGTGAAAAAAGGAAACAATGCCATTTGCAGCACCGTAGATGAGTCTAGAAGTAATCACGCAACTTGGAGTAAGTGAGAAAGCGAAAGACACATATCCTATCATATCATATATAGGGGTTGCCTAAAAAATGATACAAACAAAGATATTTCCACAGAGAAACACTATCATAGAATCAATATAAAAGCGTATGGTTCACCAAATAGAAAGGTGTGAGGAATGGATACATTACCGTATTGAGGTTAACAGAGAGATACAAACACCTGTGAAATATGTAATCACCAAAGACCTACGCAATACCAAGAGAAGACTACTCAACATTGTGTCATAAGCTACCGGGGAAAAGGCTCCGAAGAAGAATAGATATATGTATATGTGTGAAAGAACCACATCTTGCACACCTAGAACAAACAAAACATTGTAATCAAGTTTGCTGTGATAAAAAATAAAAATTAAGTTAAAAATATCAACAAGAAGTAATGAGAAATACATTAAAGGGCGTTTTCCTCTCACATGCCATTCTAATTTACAACCTAGAACACCACTTCCAGTAAGGCTCTGTTGACCTAGTAACCAGATTTGGAAAAGGAGAAATGCTGCCGCCATGTGGCCGATTCCCGCAAGAGCAGCTTTTAACCCACAGCTAATGGTCACTTACCATTCACAAGGACTCAGGGCTGTAAAGGACACCTGCCCTCAAAATTGTGCTGAGGTAGGGAATGGATAAAAAAAATTCAAAACAGGCAAAATTTTCAAGAAGACAGTATGAAGAGGTAAGTTTTACTCACTCTCTTTTTAAAGAAAGGAAAATGGATAAAAGCTCAGCCTCAGGAAGTATTAGACTCATGCAATCTAATCTACAAAAAGTCTTCAATTCACACCAGTCGACTGACCATTGGCAAAAAGTCTACAAACAATAAATGCTGAAGAGGTTTTAGAGAACTGTGTACCCTCTAGCTGCTGGTGAGATGTAAAAGGCTTAAACGCTAATAATGAGAACAGGAAAGAGCTGCGTTTAAAAGGAAAAATTGAGGTACCAGTCAATCCAGCAGGCGCACCAATGGGCCTCTCACCTGAGAAGACCAGAATGAAGAAGACCCGGGCTGCAAAAGCTGCACTGCAGCCTTATTCACAATAGACAAGACAGTGAAGCAACCAAAATGTCCATCTACAGATGAAAGGATAAAGAAGAAGTGGTCCATGTACACAATGAATACTAGCCATGGAAAACAATGAAACACTGCTCTTTGAGGCCCCATAGATGATCTTGGAGATAATCACAGAACATGAGGTAAGTCGGAAAGCAAAAGTCCTATATCCTATGATATCACTTATAGGCGTTATCTAATAACTGACACAAATGAACATATTTCCACACAGAAAGTCAATCACAGACTTATTAAAAAAGAACTATGCTTATCTAAAAGTAAAGGTGGGGGGAATGGATAAATGAAGATTAGCGTTACCATATGTATACAAATACATATTATATACATATATCAAAAAGACCGACCATATAGCAAGGAAGGATTACGGAACACTGTAATAATTTACAAGGGAAGAGGATCTCTACATAAATAGGTATGTAGAATATGTAGATGAACCAGAGTGTGTACACCTTGGACAAGCAACATTCTAACCATTACCCCAATTGAAAAAATTAAAACAACGAACTAGGAGTAATGAGACATAGACTTATGGGGGGTTTTCCTGGCACATTCCATTCAAATTTACAACCTAGACAAACGACTTCTAGAATGGCTCTGCTGCCCTAGTACCCAGATTTGGGAATGGAGAAATGCTGCATCCTTGTGGCCGTTTCCCACAACAGCAGCTTTAAACCCACTGCAAAAGGTCACTAAGTATTCACCAATTGCAGTTCTGTAAATGACACCTGCCCTCCAAAAAATACTGAGGTCGAAAATCGACCAAAAAATTCTAGAGTGCAACCTTCCAAAAAGAATATTTGAAGAGGTATATTATACTCACAATTTTTTGCTTTTTTCTTTTAACAGAAAAGAAAAAGCCGTGGAAAAATGATGAATTGTAGGAATTTTTACAGACATGCAAACCCAAATTACAAAAACCTATCAGCTCACACCAGTCATAATGGCCATCAAAAAAAATTGTGCCAACAATAAATGCTGACGTGATTGTGGAGAAATGCGTACCCTCGATTCTAAGGGGGACGTGGTAAGAGCCACTAATGAAAGCACAATGGAGTTGCCTTGAAAAGGTAAACGTTGAGCTACCGTACCAGTCAATCAATCATACCCACTGCTGGGTCTATCACCCGAGAAAATGAAAATCAAAAATCACAGGCTGGAAATCCTGCACTCCAGCAATATTTACCATAGGCAACACTTGGAAGCAACGAAAATGTCCATCGACAGAGGAATGCACCAAGAAGAAGTGGTCCATGTACACAATGGAATATTAGCCATGGAAAACATTGAAGCACTGCTCTTTGAGGAACCATACTTGAGCCTGGAGATAATCACAAAACATGAAGTAGGTCGGAAAGCAAAACACCTATATCCTATATTATCACTTATGGCATTATCTAATAACTGACACAGATGAACATATTTCCAAAGAGAAAGACACTCACAGGCTTAGAAAACAAACTATGCTCATCTGAAAGGAAAGGAGGGGGGGAAATTGAGAAATGAACATTAGTGTTACCATACATATACAAATACATATTATATACATGTATCAAAAACACCGAACATATAGCAAGGGAGGTCGACGGAACACTGTAATATTTTACATGGGAAGAGGATCTGTACATTAATAGACATACATAATGTACAAATGAACCAGATTGTGTACACCTAGGACAAACAATATTCTAAACTTTACCCAGATTAAAAAAATTGTAAAAACCAAGAAGAAGTAATGGGACATAAACTTATGGGGATTTCTCTTGGCAATTTCCATTCTAATTTACAACCTAGGACAATGACTTCCAGAAAGGCTCTGCTGCCCTAGTACCCAGATTGGGGAATGGAGAAATGCTACCTCCTTGTGGCCGTTTCCCACAACAGCAGCTTTGAACCCACTGCAAAAGGTCACTAAATTTTCACCAACTTGCAGTTCTGTAAATGATACCTGCCCTCCAGAAAATTTCTGGGGTCAAAAATCGACCAAAAAATTCAAAAGAGGGCAAGCTTCGAAGAAGACAAGTTCAAGAGCTATATTGTACTCACGGGTTTTTCTTTTAAGAGAAAAGAAAAAGGGGTAGGAATATGACGAATTTAAAAAATTTTAATGACATGCATACCCATATTACAAAAACCTATCAGCTCACAGCAGTCAGAATGGCCATTAGGAAAAATGCTGCAAAAAATAAACCGTGAAGGGAGTGTGGAGAAATGCGTACCTTCGGTTGTAAGGGGGGGCATGTAAAGAGCCACTAATGAAAACACAGTGTAGGTGCTTTGAAAAGGGAAACATTGAGCTACCAGTCAATCAATCACAACCACTGCTTGGCCTATCTCTTGAGAAAATGAGAATCAAAAAGTCACAGGCTGGCAAACCTGTACGCCAGCAAGATTTACCATAGCCAGCACTTGGAAGCAATGAAAATGTCCATCAACCGAGGAATGCAACAAGAAGAAGTGGTCCACGTACACAATGGAATATTACTCTAATAATAAATATAAACTCAATTTAAAAACAAACAAAAGCAAGGAGACATCAACATTTGTGGGTTTATCCGGGCACATTGCACTCTAATTTATAACCGAAGAACACCACTGGCCGGTAGGTCTGTTTCCCTAGTACCAGCATGGGTAACGTAGAAAGGCTGCCGCTCTCTGGCCGTTACCTTCCAAAGCAGGTTTAAAGCCTGAGCTAATGGTCACTTCATATGAACAAGTACTGCAGGGCTGTAAATGAAACCTGCCCTCAAAATGTCTTGAGGGAGATAATGGCCAAAATATTTCAAATGGTGACACATACTTTAAGAAAACACTGTGAAGAAATAAGCTCTAATCACAGCTGGAAAAATAAAAAGATCATGTCTTAAAGCTCAATTTCAACGCATTATGAGACACATGCAAATTCAACCACAAAGAGGTATCAGCTCACACCACTCAGAATAATCATCAGCAAAAACTACAAAGAATAAATCCTGAAGGTGCTGGGAAGAAATACATGCCCTCCACTTTAAGTGGGACGTAACCTGGAAAGAGCCACTAAGGAGAACAGAACAGAGGTGCCTTTAAAAAGTAAACATTGAGCCACCATATGATCCAGCAGACCTATTCCTGGACCTATAAACTAAGAAGACAGAATTGGAAGGACACAGCCACGCAAATCTGCATTGCACACTATTACAATAGCCAAGATATGGAAGTAACCAAAAAGGCCACTGACAGATGGGAGGACAAAGAAGAACTGCTACCTGTACAGATGGAATATGAGCTAGTGAAAAAATGAAACAATGCCATTTGCAGCACCGTAGATGAGTCTAGAAGTAATCACGCAACTTGGAGTAAGTGTGAAAGCGAAAGACACATATCCTATCATATCATATATAGGGGTTACCTAAAAAATGATACAAACAAAGATATTTCCACAGAGAAACACTATCATAGAATCAATAAAAAAACTTATGGTTCACCAATTAGAAAGGTGTGAGGAATGGATACATTACCGTATTGAGGTTAACAGAGAGATACAAACACCTGTGAAATATGTAATCACCAAAGACCTACGCAATACCAAGAGAAGACTACTCAACATTGTGTCATAACCTACATGGGAAAAGGCTCCGAAGAAGAATAGATATATGTATATGTGTGAAAGAACCACATCTTGCACACCTAGAACAAACAAAACATTGTAATCAAGTTTGCTGTGATAAAAAATAAAAATTAAGTTAAAAATAACAACAAGAAGTAATGAGACATACATTAAAGGGCGTTTTCCTCTCACATGCCATTCTAATTTACAACCTAGAACACCACTTCCAGTAAGGCTCTGTTGACCTAGTAACCAGATTTGGTAAAGGAGAAATGCTGCCGCCATGTGGCCGATTCCCGCAAGAGCAGCTTTTAATCCACAGCTAATGGTCACTTACCATTCACAAGGACTCAGGGCTGTAAAGGACACCTGCCCTCAAAATTGTGCTGAGGTAGGGAATGGATAAAAAAAATTCAAAACAGGCAAAATTTTCAAGAAGATAGTATGAAGAGGTAAGTTTTACTCACTCTCTTTTTAAAGAAAGGAAAATGGATAAAAGCTCAGCCTCAGGAAGTATTAGACTCATGCAATCTAATCTACAAAAAGTCTTCAATTCACACCAGTCGACTGACCATTGGCAAAAAGTCTACAAACAATAAATGCTGAAGAGGTTTTAGAGAACTGTGTACCCTCTAGCTGCTGGTGAGATGTAAAAGGCTTAAACGCTAATAATGAGAACAGGAAAGAGCTGCGTTTAAAAGGAAAAATTGAGGTACCAGTCAATCCAGCAGGCGCACCAATGGGCCTCTCACCTGAGAAGACCAGAATGAAGAAGACCCGGGCTGCAAAAGCTGCACTGCAGCCTTATTCACAATAGACAAGACAGTGAAGCAACCAAAATGTCCATCTACAGATGAAAGGATAAAGAAGAAGTGGTCCATGTACACAATGAATACTAGCCATGGAAAACAATGAAACACTGCTCTTTGAGGCCCCATAGATGATCTTGGAGATAATCACAGAACATGAGGTAAGTCGGAAAGCAAAAGTCCTATATCCTATGATATCACTTATAGGCGTTATCTAATAACTGACACAAATGAACATATTTCCACACAGAAAGTCAATCACAGACTTATTAAAAAAGAACTATGCTTATCTAAAAGTAAAGGTGGGGGGAATGGATAAATGAAGATTAGCGTTACCATATGTATACAAATACATATTATATACATATATCAAAAAGACCGACCATATAGCAAGGAAGGATTACGGAACACTGTAATAATTTACAAGGGAAGAGGATCTCTACATAAATAGGTATGTAGAATATGTAGATGAACCAGAGTGTGTACACCTTGGACAAGCAACATTCTAACCATTACCCCAATTGAAAAAATTAAAACAACGAACTAGGAGTAATGAGACATAGACTTATGGGGGGTTTTCCTGGCACATTCCATTCAAATTTACAACCTAGACAAACGACTTCTAGAATGGCTCTGCTGCCCTAGTACCCAGATTTGGGAATGGAGAAATGCTGCATCCTTGTGGCCGTTTCCCACAACAGCAGCTTTAAACCCACTGCAAAAGGTCACTAAGTATTCACCAATTGCAGTTCTGTAAATGACACCTGCCCTCCAAAAAATACTGAGGTCGAAAATCGACCAAAAAATTCTAGAGTGCAACCTTCCAAAAACAATATTTGAAGAGGTATATTATACTCACAATTTTTTGCTTTTTTCTTTTAACAGAAAAGAAAAAGCCGTGGAAAAATGATGAATTGTAGGAATTTTTACAGACATGTAAACCCAAATTACAAAAACCTATCAGCTCACACCAGTCATAATGGCCATCAAAAAAAATTCTGCCAACAATAAATGCTGACGTGATTGTGGAGAAATGCGTACCCTTGATTCTAAGGGGGACGTGGTAAGAGCCACTAATGAAAGCACAATGGAGTTGCCTTGAAAAGGTAAACGTTGAGCTACCGTACCAGTCAATCAATCATACCCACTGCTGGGTCTATCACCTGAGAAAATGAAAATCAAAAATCACAGGCTGGAAATCCTGCACTCCAGCAATATTTACCATAGGCAACACTTGGAAGTAACGAAAATGTCCATCGACAGAGGAATGCACCAAGAAGAAGTGGTCCATGTACACAATGGAATATTAGCCATGGAAAACATTGAAGCACTGCTCTTTGAGGCACCATACTTGAGCCTGGAGATAATCACAAAACATGAAGTAGGTCGGAAAGCAAAACACCTATATCCTATATTATCACTTATGGCATTATCTAATAACTGACACAGATGAACATATTTCCAAAGAGAAAGACACTCACAGGCTTAGAAAACAAACTATGCTCATCTGAAAGGAAAGGAGGGGGGAAATTGAGAAATGAACATTAGTGTTACCATACATATACAAATACATATTATATACATGTATCAAAAACACCGAACATATAGCAAGGGAGGTCGACGGAACACTGTAATATTTTACATGGGAAGAAGATCTGTACATTAATAGACATACATAATGTACAAATGAACCAGATTGTGTACACCTAGGACAAACAATATTCTAAACTTTACCCAGATTAAAAAAATTTTAAAAACCAAGAAGAAGTAATGGGACATAAACTTATGGGGATTTCTCTTGGCAATTTCCATTCTAATTTACAACCTAGGACAATGACTTCCAGAAAGGCTCTGCTGCCCTAGTACCCAGATTGGGGAATGGAGAAATGCTACCTCCTTGTGGCCGTTTCCCACAACAGCAGCTTTGAACCCACTGCAAAAGGTCACTAAATTTTCACCAACTTGCAGTTCTGTAAATGATACCTGCCCTCCAGAAAATTTCTGGGGTCAAAAATCGACCAAAAAATTCAAAAGAGGGCAAGCTTCGAAGAAGACAAGTTCAAGAGCTATATTGTACTCACGGGTTTTTCTTTTAAGAGAAAAGAAAAAGGGGTAGGAATATGACGAATTTAAAAAATTTTAATGACATGCATACCCATATTACAAAAACCTATCAGCTCACAGCAGTCAGAATGGCCATTAGGAAAAATGCTGCAAAAAATAAACCGTGAAGGGAGTGTGGAGAAATGCGTACCTTCGGTTGTAAGGGGGGGCATGTAAAGAGCCACTAATGAAAACACAGTGTAGGTGCTTTGAAAAGGGAAACATTGAGCTACCAGTCAATCAATCACAACCACTGCTTGGCCTATCACTTGAGAAAATGAGAATCAAAAAGTCACAGGCTGGCAAACCTGTACGCCAGCAAGATTTACCATAGCCAGCACTTGGAAGCAATGAAAATGTCCATCAACCGAGGAATGCACCAAGAAGAAGTGGTCCACGTACACAATGGAATATTACTCTATTAATAAATATAAACTCAATTTAAAAACAAACAAAAGCAAGGAGACATCAACATTTGTGGGTTTATCCGGGCACATTGCACTCTAATTTATAACCGAAGAACACCACTGGCCGGTAGGTCTGTTTCCCTAGTACCAGCATGGGAAACGTAGAAAGGCTGCCGCTCTCTGGCCGTTACCTGCCAAAGCAGGTTTAAAGCCTGAGCTAATGGTCACTTCACATGAACAAGTACTGCAGGGCTGTAAATGAAACCTGCCCTCAAAATGTCTTGAGGGAGATAACGGCCAAAATATTACAAATGGTGACACATACTTTAAGAAAACACTGTGAAGAAATAAGCTCTAATCACAGCTGGAAAAATAAAAAGATCATGTCTTAAAGCTCAATTTCAACGCATTATGAGACACATGCAAATTCAACCACAAAGAGGTATCAGCTCACACCACTCAGAATAATCATCAGCAAAAACTACAAAGAATAAATCCTGAAGGTGCTGGGAAGAAATACATGCCCTCCACTTTAAGTGGGACGTTAGCTGGAAAGAGACACTAAGGAGAACAGAACAGAGGTGCCTTTAAAAAGTAAACATTGAGCTACCATATGATCCAGCAGACCTATTCCTGGACCTATAAACTAAGAAGACAGAATTGGAAGGACACAGCCACGCAAATCTGCATTGCACACTATTACAATAGCCAAGATATGGAAGTAACCAAAAAGTCCACCGACAGATGGGTGGACAAAGAAGAACTGCTACCTGTACAGATGGAATATGAGCTAGTGAAAAAAGGAAACAATGCCATTTGCAGCACCGTAGATGAGTCTAGAAGTAATCACGCAACTTGGAGTAAGTGAGAAAGCGAAAGACACATATCCTATCATATCATATATAGGGGTTGCCTAAAAAATGATACAAACAAAGATATTTCCACATAGAAACACTATCATAGAATCAATATAAAAGCGTATGGTTCACCAAATAGAAAGGTGTGAGGAATGGATACATTACCGTATTGAGGTTAACAGAGAGATACAAACACCTGTGAAATATGTAATCACCAAAGACCTACGCAATACCAAGAGAAGACTACTCAACATTGTGTCATAAGCTACCGGGGAAAAGGCTCCGAAGAAGAATAGATATATGTATATGTGTGAAAGAACCACATCTTGCACACCTAGAACAAACAAAACATTGTAATCAAGTTTGCTGTGATAAAAAATAAAAATTAAGTTAAAAATACCAACAAGAAGTAATGAGAAATACATTAAAGGGCGTTTTCCTCTCACATGCCATTCTAATTTACAACCTAGAACACCACTTCCAGTAAGGCTCTGTTGACCTAGTAACCAGATTTGGAAAAGGAGAAATGCTGCCGCCATGTGGCCGATTCCCGCAAGAGCAGCTTTTAACCCACAGCTAATGGTCACTTACCATTCACAAGGACTCAGGGCTGTAAAGGACACCTGCCCTCAAAATTGTGCTGAGGTAGGGAATGGATAAAAAAAATTCAAAACAGGCAAAATTTTCAAGAAGACAGTATGAAGAGGTAAGTTTTACTCACTCTCTTTTTAAAGAAAGGAAAATGGATAAAAGCTCAGCCTCAGGAAGTATTAGACTCATGCAATCTAATCTACAAAAAGTCTTCAATTCACACCAGTCGACTGACCATTGGCAAAAAGTCTACAAACAATAAATGCTGAAGAGGTTTTAGAGAACTGTGTACCCTCTAGCTGCTGGTGAGATGTAAAAGGGTTAAACGCTAATAATGAGAACAGGAAAGAGCTGCGTTTAAAAGGAAAAATTGAGGTACCAGTCAATCCAGCAGGCGCACCAATGGGCCTCTCACCTGAGAAGACCAGAATGAAGAAGACCCGGGCTGCAAAAGCTGCACTGCAGCCTTATTCACAATAGACAAGACAGTGAAGCAACCAAAATGTCCATCTACAGATGAAAGGATAAAGAAGAAGTGGTCCATGTACACAATGAATACTAGCCATGGAAAACAATGAAACACTGCTCTTTGAGGCCCCATAGATGATCTTGGAGATAATCACAGAACATGAGGTAAGTCGGAAAGCAAAAGTCCTATATCCTATGATATCACTTATAGGCGTTATCTAATAACTGACACAAATGAACATATTTCCACACAGAAAGTCAATCACAGACTTATTAAAAAAGAACTATGCTTATCTAAAAGTAAAGGTGGGGGGAATGGATAAATGAAGATTAGCGTTACCATATGTATACAAATACATATTATATACATATATCAAAAAGACCGACCATATAGCAAGGAAGGATTACGGAACACTGTAATAATTTACAAGGGAAGAGGATCTCTACATAAATAGGTATGTAGAATATGTAGATGAACCAGAGTGTGTACACCTTGGACAAGCAACATTCTAACCATTACCCCAATTGAAAAAATTAAAACAACGAACTAGGAGTAATGAGACATAGACTTATGGGGGGTTTTCCTGGCACATTCCATTCAAATTTACAACCTAGACAAACGACTTCTAGAATGGCTCTGCTGCCCTAGTACCCAGATTTGGGAATGGAGAAATGCTGCATCCTTGTGGCCGTTTCCCACAACAGCAGCTTTAAACCCACTGCAAAAGGTCACTAAGTATTCACCAATTGCAGTTCTGTAAATGACACCTGCCCTCCAAAAAATACTGAGGTCGAAAATCGACCAAAAAATTCTAGAGTGCAACCTTCCAAAAACAATATTTGAAGAGGTATATTATACTCACAATTTTTTGCTTTTTTCTTTTAACAGAAAAGAAAAAGCCGTGGAAAAATGATGAATTGTAGGAATTTTTACAGACATGTAAACCCAAATTACAAAAACCTATCAGCTCACACCAGTCATAATGGCCATCAAAAAAAATTCTGCCAACAATAAATGCTGACGTGATTGTGGAGAAATGCGTACCCTTGATTCTAAGGGGGACGTGGTAAGAGCCACTAATGAAAGCACAATGGAGTTGCCTTGAAAAGGTAAACGTTGAGCTACCGTACCAGTCAATCAATCATACCCACTGCTGGGTCTATCACCTGAGAAAATGAAAATCAAAAATCACAGGCTGGAAATCCTGCACTCCAGCAATATTTACCATAGGCAACACTTGGAAGTAACGAAAATGTCCATCGACAGAGGAATGCACCAAGAAGAAGTGGTCCATGTACACAATGGAATATTAGCCATGGAAAACATTGAAGCACTGCTCTTTGAGGCACCATACTTGAGCCTGGAGATAATCACAAAACATGAAGTAGGTCGGAAAGCAAAACACCTATATCCTATATTATCACTTATGGCATTATCTAATAACTGACACAGATGAACATATTTCCAAAGAGAAAGACACTCACAGGCTTAGAAAACAAACTATGCTCATCTGAAAGGAAAGGAGGGGGGAAATTGAGAAATGAACATTAGTGTTACCATACATATACAAATACATATTATATACATGTATCAAAAACACCGAACATATAGCAAGGGAGGTCGACGGAACACTGTAATATTTTACATGGGAAGAAGATCTGTACATTAATAGACATACATAATGTACAAATGAACCAGATTGTGTACACCTAGGACAAACAATATTCTAAACTTTACCCAGATTAAAAAAATTTTAAAAACCAAGAAGAAGTAATGGGACATAAACTTATGGGGATTTCTCTTGGCAATTTCCATTCTAATTTACAACCTAGGACAATGACTTCCAGAAAGGCTCTGCTGCCCTAGTACCCAGATTGGGGAATGGAGAAATGCTACCTCCTTGTGGCCGTTTCCCACAACAGCAGCTTTGAACCCACTGCAAAAGGTCACTAAATTTTCACCAACTTGCAGTTCTGTAAATGATACCTGCCCTCCAGAAAATTTCTGGGGTCAAAAATCGACCAAAAAATTCAAAAGAGGGCAAGCTTCGAAGAAGACAAGTTCAAGAGCTATATTGTACTCACGGGTTTTTCTTTTAAGAGAAAAGAAAAAGGGGTAGGAATATGACGAATTTAAAAAATTTTAATGACATGCATACCCATATTACAAAAACCTATCAGCTCACAGCAGTCAGAATGGCCATTAGGAAAAATGCTGCAAAAAATAAACCGTGAAGGGAGTGTGGAGAAATGCGTACCTTCGGTTGTAAGGGGGGGCATGTAAAGAGCCACTAATGAAAACACAGTGTAGGTGCTTTGAAAAGGGAAACATTGAGCTACCAGTCAATCAATCACAACCACTGCTTGGCCTATCACTTGAGAAAATGAGAATCAAAAAGTCACAGGCTGGCAAACCTGTACGCCAGCAAGATTTACCATAGCCAGCACTTGGAAGCAATGAAAATGTCCATCAACCGAGGAATGCACCAAGAAGAAGTGGTCCACGTACACAATGGAATATTACTCTATTAATAAATATAAACTCAATTTAAAAACAAACAAAAGCAAGGAGACATCAACATTTGTGGGTTTATCCGGGCACATTGCACTCTAATTTATAACCGAAGAACACCACTGGCCGGTAGGTCTGTTTCCCTAGTACCAGCATGGGAAACGTAGAAAGGCTGCCGCTCTCTGGCCGTTACCTGCCAAAGCAGGTTTAAAGCCTGAGCTAATGGTCACTTCACATGAACAAGTACTGCAGGGCTGTAAATGAAACCTGCCCTCAAAATGTCTTGAGGGAGATAACGGCCAAAATATTACAAATGGTGACACATACTTTAAGAAAACACTGTGAAGAAATAAGCTCTAATCACAGCTGGAAAAATAAAAAGATCATGTCTTAAAGCTCAATTTCAACGCATTATGAGACACATGCAAATTCAACCACAAAGAGGTATCAGCTCACACCACTCAGAATAATCATCAGCAAAAACTACAAAGAATAAATCCTGAAGGTGCTGGGAAGAAATACATGCCCTCCACTTTAAGTGGGACGTTAGCTGGAAAGAGACACTAAGGAGAACAGAACAGAGGTGCCTTTAAAAAGTAAACATTGAGCTACCATATGATCCAGCAGACCTATTCCTGGACCTATAAACTAAGAAGACAGAATTGGAAGGACACAGCCACGCAAATCTGCATTGCACACTATTACAATAGCCAAGATATGGAAGTAACCAAAAAGTCCACCGACAGATGGGTGGACAAAGAAGAACTGCTACCTGTACAGATGGAATATGAGCTAGTGAAAAAAGGAAACAATGCCATTTGCAGCACCGTAGATGAGTCTAGAAGTAATCACGCAACTTGGAGTAAGTGAGAAAGCGAAAGACACATATCCTATCATATCATATATAGGGGTTGCCTAAAAAATGATACAAACAAAGATATTTCCACATAGAAACACTATCATAGAATCAATATAAAAGCGTATGGTTCACCAAATAGAAAGGTGTGAGGAATGGATACATTACCGTATTGAGGTTAACAGAGAGATACAAACACCTGTGAAATATGTAATCACCAAAGACCTACGCAATACCAAGAGAAGACTACTCAACATTGTGTCATAAGCTACCGGGGAAAAGGCTCCGAAGAAGAATAGATATATGTATATGTGTGAAAGAACCACATCTTGCACACCTAGAACAAACAAAACATTGTAATCAAGTTTGCTGTGATAAAAAATAAAAATTAAGTTAAAAATACCAACAAGAAGTAATGAGAAATACATTAAAGGGCGTTTTCCTCTCACATGCCATTCTAATTTACAACCTAGAACACCACTTCCAGTAAGGCTCTGTTGACCTAGTAACCAGATTTGGAAAAGGAGAAATGCTGCCGCCATGTGGCCGATTCCCGCAAGAGCAGCTTTTAACCCACAGCTAATGGTCACTTACCATTCACAAGGACTCAGGGCTGTAAAGGACACCTGCCCTCAAAATTGTGCTGAGGTAGGGAATGGATAAAAAAAATTCAAAACAGGCAAAATTTTCAAGAAGACAGTATGAAGAGGTAAGTTTTACTCACTCTCTTTTTAAAGAAAGGAAAATGGATAAAAGCTCAGCCTCAGGAAGTATTAGACTCATGCAATCTAATCTACAAAAAGTCTTCAATTCACACCAGTCGACTGACCATTGGCAAAAAGTCTACAAACAATAAATGCTGAAGAGGTTTTAGAGAACTGTGTACCCTCTAGCTGCTGGTGAGATGTAAAAGGGTTAAACGCTAATAATGAGAACAGGAAAGAGCTGCGTTTAAAAGGAAAAATTGAGGTACCAGTCAATCCAGCAGGCGCACCAATGGGCCTCTCACCTGAGAAGACCAGAATGAAGAAGACCCGGGCTGCAAAAGCTGCACTGCAGCCTTATTCACAATAGACAAGACAGTGAAGCAACCAAAATGTCCATCTACAGATGAAAGGATAAAGAAGAAGTGGTCCATGTACACAATGAATACTAGCCATGGAAAACAATGAAACACTGCTCTTTGAGGCCCCATAGATGATCTTGGAGATAATCACAGAACATGAGGTAAGTCGGAAAGCAAAAGTCCTATATCCTATGATATCACTTATAGGCGTTATCTAATAACTGACACAAATGAACATATTTCCACACAGAAAGTCAATCACAGACTTATTAAAAAAGAACTATGCTTATCTAAAAGTAAAGGTGGGGGGAATGGATAAATGAAGATTAGCGTTACCATATGTATACAAATACATATTATATACATATATCAAAAAGACCGACCATATAGCAAGGAAGGATTACGGAACACTGTAATAATTTACAAGGGAAGAGGATCTCTACATAAATAGGTATGTAGAATATGTAGATGAACCAGAGTGTGTACACCTTGGACAAGCAACATTCTAACCATTACCCCAATTGAAAAAATTAAAACAACGAACTAGGAGTAATGAGACATAGACTTATGGGGGGTTTTCCTGGCACATTCCATTCAAATTTACAACCTAGACAAACGACTTCTAGAATGGCTCTGCTGCCCTAGTACCCAGATTTGGGAATGGAGAAATGCTGCATCCTTGTGGCCGTTTCCCACAACAGCAGCTTTAAACCCACTGCAAAAGGTCACTAAGTATTCACCAATTGCAGTTCTGTAAATGACACCTGCCCTCCAAAAAATACTGAGGTCGAAAATCGACCAAAAAATTCTAGAGTGCAACCTTCCAAAAAGAATATTTGAAGAGGTATATTATACTCACAATTTTTTGCTTTTTTCTTTTAACAGAAAAGAAAAAGCCGTGGAAAAATGATGAATTGTAGGAATTTTTACAGACATGTAAACCCAAATTACAAAAACCTATCAGCTCACACCAGTCATAATGGCCATCAAAAAAAATTCTGCCAACAATAAATGCTGACGTGATTGTGGAGAAATGCGTACCCTTGATTCTAAGGGGGACGTGGTAAGAGACACTAATGAAAGCACAATGGAGTTGCCTTGAAAAGGTAAACGTTGAGCTACCGTACCAGTCAATCAATCAAACCCACTGCTGGGTCTATCACCCGAGAAAATGAAAATCAAAAATCACAGGCTGGAAATCCTGCACTCCAGCAATATTTACCATAGGCAACACTTGGAAGCAACGAAAATGTCCATCGACAGAGGAATGCACCAAGAAGAAGTGGTCCATGTACACAATGGAATATTAGCCATGGAAAACATTGAAGCACTGCTCTTTGAGGAACCATACTTGAGCCTGGAGATAATCACAAAACATGAAGTAGGTCGGAAAGCAAAACACCTATATCCTATATTATCACTTATGGCATTATCTAATAACTGACACAGATGAACATATTTCCAAAGAGAAAGACACTCACAGGCTTAGAAAACAAACTATGCTCATCTGAAAGGAAAGGAGGGGGGGAAATTGAGAAATGAACATTAGTGTTACCATACATATACAAATACATATTATATACATGTATCAAAAACACCGAACATATAGCAAGGGAGGTCGACGGAACACTGTAATATTTTACATGGGAAGAGGATCTGTACATTAATAGACATACATAATGTACAAATGAACCAGATTGTGTACACCTAGGACAAACAATATTTTAAACTTTACCCAGATTAAAAAAATTTTAAAAACCAAGAAGAAGTAATGGGACATAAACTTATGGGGATTTCTCCTGGCAATTTCCATTCTAATTTACAACCTAGGACAATGACTTCCAGAAAGGCTCTGCTGCCCTAGTACCCAGATTGGGGAATGGAGAAATGCTACCTCCTTGTGGCCGTTTCCCACAACAGCAGCTTTGAACCCACTGCAAAAGGTCACTAAATTTTCACCAACTTGCAGTTCTGTAAATGATACCTGCCCTCCAGAAAATTTCTGGGGTCAAAAATCGACCAAAAAATTCAAAAGAAGGCAAGCTTCGAAGAAGACAAGTTCAAGAGCTATATTGTACTCACGGGTTTTTCTTTTAAGAGAAAAGAAAAAGGGGTAGGAATATGACGAATTTAAAAAATTTTAATGACATGCATACCCATATTACAAAAACCTATCAGCTCACAGCAGTCAGAATGGCCATTAGGAAAAATGCTGCAAAAAATAAACCGTGAAGGGAGTGTGGAGAAATGCGTACCTTCGGTTGTAAGGGGGGGCATGTAAAGAGCCACTAATGAAAACACAGTGTAGGTGCTTTGAAAAGGGAAACATTGAGCTACCAGTCAATCAATCACAACCACTGCTTGGCCTATCACTTGAGAAAATGAGAATCAAAAAGTCACAGGCTGGCAAACCTGTACGCCAGCAAGATTTACCATAGCCAGCACTTGGAAGCAATGAAAATGTCCATCAACCGAGGAATGCACCAAGAAGAAGTGGTCCACGTACACAATGGAATATTACTCTAATAATAAATATAAACTCAATTTAAAAACAAACAAAAGCAAGGAGACATCAACATTTGTGGTTTTATCCGGGCACATTGCACTCTAATTTATAACCGAAGAACACCACTGGCCGGTAGGTCTGTTTCCCTAGTACCAGCATGGGAAACGTAGAAAGGCTGCCGCTCTCTGGCCGTTACCTGCCAAAGCAGGTTTAAAGCCTGAGCTAATGGTCACTTCACATGAACAAGTACTGCAGGGCTGTAAATGAAACCTGCCCTCAAAATGTCTTGAGGGAGATAACGGCCAAAATATTACAAATGGTGACACATACTTTAAGAAAACACTGTGAAGAAATAAGCTCTAATCACAGCTGGAAAAATAAAAAGATCATGTCTTAAAGCTCAATTTCAACGCATTATGAGACACATGCAAATTCAACCACAAAGAGGTATCAGCTCACACCACTCAGAATAATCATCAGCAAAAACTACAAAGAATAAATCCTGAAGGTGCTGGGAAGAAATACATGCCCTCCACTTTAAGTGGGACGTTAGCTGGAAAGAGACACTAAGGAGAACAGAACAGAGGTGCCTTTAAAAAGTAAACATTGAGCTACCATATGATCCAGCAGACCTATTCCTGGACCTATAAACTAAGAAGACAGAATTGGAAGGACACAGCCACGCAAATCTGCATTGCACACTATTACAATAGCCAAGATATGGAAGTAACCAAAAAGTCCACCGACAGATGGGTGGACAAAGAAGAACTGCTACCTGTACAGATGGAATATGAGCTAGTGAAAAAAGGAAACAATGCCATTTGCAGCACCGTAGATGAGTCTAGAAGTAATCACGCAACTTGGAGTAAGTGAGAAAGCGAAAGACACATATCCTATCATATCATATATAGGGGTTGCCTAAAAAATGATACAAACAAAGATATTTCCACAGAGAAACACTATCATAGAATCAATATAAAAGCGTATGGTTCACCAAATAGAAAGGTGTGAGGAATGGATACATTACCGTATTGAGGTTAACAGAGAGATACAAACACCTGTGAAATATGTAATCACCAAAGACCTACGCAATACCAAGAGAAGACTACTCAACATTGTGTCATAAGCTACCGGGGAAAAGGCTCCGAAGAAGAATAGATATATGTATATGTGTGAAAGAACCACATCTTGCACACCTAGAACAAACAAAACATTGTAATCAAGTTTGCTGTGATAAAAAATAAAAATTAAGTTAAAAATACCAACAAGAAGTAATGAGACATACATTAAAGGGCGTTTTCCTCTCACATGCCATTCTAATTTACAACCTAGAACACCACTTCCAGTAAGGCTCTGTTGACCTAGTAACCAGATTTGGAAAAGGAGAAATGCTGCCGCCATGTGGCCGATTCCCGCAAGAGCAGCTTTTAACCCACAGCTAATGGTCACTTACCATTCACAAGGACTCAGGGCTGTAAAGGACACCTGCCCTCAAAATTGTGCTGAGGTAGGGAATGGATAAAAAAAATTCAAAACAGGCAAAATTTTCAAGAAGACAGTATGAAGAGGTAAGTTTTACTCACTCTCTTTTTAAAGAAAGGAAAATGGATAAAAGCTCAGCCTCAGGAAGTATTAGACTCATGCAATCTAATCTACAAAAAGTCTTCAATTCACACCAGTCGACTGACCATTGGCAAAAAGTCTACAAACAATAAATGCTGAAGAGGTTTTAGAGAACTGTGTACCCTCTAGCTGCTGGTGAGATGTAAAAGGGTTAAACGCTAATAATGAGAACAGGAAAGAGCTGCGTTTAAAAGGAAAAATTGAGGTACCAGTCAATCCAGCAGGCGCACCAATGGGCCTCTCACCTGAGAAGACCAGAATGAAGAAGACCCGGGCTGCAAAAGCTGCACTGCAGCCTTATTCACAATAGACAAGACAGTGAAGCAACCAAAATGTCCATCTACAGATGAAAGGATAAAGAAGAAGTGGTCCATGTACACAATGAATACTAGCCATGGAAAACAATGAAACACTGCTCTTTGAGGCCCCATAGATGATCTTGGAGATAATCACAGAACATGAGGTAAGTCGGAAAGCAAAAGTCCTATATCCTATGATATCACTTATAGGCGTTATCTAATAACTGACACAAATGAACATATTTCCACACAGAAAGTCAATCACAGACTTATTAAAAAAGAACTATGCTTATCTAAAAGTAAAGGTGGGGGGAATGGATAAATGAAGATTAGCGTTACCATATGTATACAAATACATATTATATACATATATCAAAAAGACCGACCATATAGCAAGGAAGGATTACGGAACACTGTAATAATTTACAAGGGAAGAGGATCTCTACATAAATAGGTATGTAGAATATGTAGATGAACCAGAGTGTGTACACCTTGGACAAGCAACATTCTAACCATTACCCCAATTGAAAAAATTAAAACAACGAACTAGGAGTAATGAGACATAGACTTATGGGGGGTTTTCCTGGCACATTCCATTCAAATTTACAACCTAGACAAACGACTTCTAGAATGGCTCTGCTGCCCTAGTACCCAGATTTGGGAATGCAGAAATGCTGCATCCTTGTGGCCGTTTCCCACAACAGCAGCTTTAAACCCACTGCAAAAGGTCACTAAATATTCACCAATTGCAGTTCTGTAAATGACACCTGCCCTCCAAAAAATACTGAGGTCGAAAATCGACCAAAAAATTCTAGAGTGCAACCTTCCAAAAAGAATATTTGAAGAGGTATATTATACTCACATTTTTTTCTTTTTTCTTTTAACAGAAAAGAAAAAGCCGTGGAAAAATGATGAATTGTAGGAATTTTTACAGACATGTAAACCCAAATTACAAAAACCTATCATCTCACACCAGTCATAATGGCCATCAAAAAAAATTCTGCCAACAATAAATGCTGACGTGATTGTGGAGAAATGCGTACCCTTGATTCTAAGGGGGACGTGGTAAGAGACACTAATGAAAGCACAATGGAGTTCCCTTGAAAAGGTAAACGTTGAGCTACCGTACCAGTCAATCAATCATACCCACTGCTGGGTCTATCACCTGAGAAAATGAAAATCAAAAATCACAGGCTGCAAATCCTGCACTCCAGCAATATTTACCATAGGCAACACTTGGAAGCAACGAAAATGTCCATCGACAGAGGAATGCACCAAGAAGAAGTGGTCCATGTACACAATGGAATATTAGCCATGGAAAACATTGAAGCACTGCTCTTTGAGGAACCATACTTGAGCCTGGAGATAATCACAAAACATGAAGTAGGTCGGAAAGCAAAACACCTATATCCTATATTATCACTTATGACATTATCTAATAACTGACACAGATGAACATATTTCCAAAGAGAAAGACACTCACAGGCTTAGAAAACAAACTATGCTCATCTGAAAGGAAAGGAGGGGGGAAATTGAGAAATGAACATTAGTGTTACCATACATATACAAATACATGTTATATACATGTATCAAAAACACCGAACATATAGCAAGGGAGGTCGACGGAACACTGTAATATTTTACATGGGAAGAGGATCTGTACATTAATAGATATACATAATGTACAAATGAACCAGATTGTGTACACCTAGGACAAAAAATATTCTAAACTTTACCCAGATTAAAAAAATTTTAAAAACCAAGTAGAAGTAATGAGACATAAACTTATGGGGATTTCTCCTGGCAATTTCCATTCTAATTTACAACCTAGGACAATGACTTCCAGAAAGGCTCTGCTGCCCTAGTACCCAGATTGGGGAATGGAGAAATGCTACCTCCTTGTGGCCGTTTCCCACAACAGCAGCTTTGAACCCACTGCAAAAGGTCACTAAATTTTCACCAACTTGCAGTTCTGTAAATGATACCTGCCCTCCAGAAAATTTCTGGGGTCAAAAATCGACCAAAAAATTCAAAAGAGGGCAAGCTTCGAAGAAGACAAGTTCAAGAGCTATATTGTACTCACGGGTTTTTCTTTTAAGAGAAAAGAAAAAGGGGTAGGAATATGACGAACTTAAAAAATTTTAATGACATGCATACCCATATTACAAAAACCTATCAGCTCACAGCAGTCAGAATGGCCATTAGGAAAAATGCTACAAAAAATAAACCGTGAAGGGAGGGTGGAGAAATGCGTACCTTCGGTTGTAAGGGGGGGCATGTAAAGAGCCACTAATGAAAACACAGTGTAGGTGCTTTGAAAAGGGAAACATTGAGCTACCAGTCAATCAATCACAACCACTGCTTGGCCTATCACTTGAGAAAATGAGAATCAAAAAGTCACAGGCTGGCAAACCTGTACGCCAGCAAGATTTACCATAGCCAGCACTTGGAAGCAATGAAAATGTCCATCAACCGAGGAATGCACCAAGAAGAAGTGGTCCACGTACACAATGGAATATTACTCTAATAATAAATATAAACTCAATTTAAAAACAAACAAAAGCAAGGAGACATCAACATTTGTTGTTTTATCCGGGCACATTGCACTCTAATTTATAACCGAAGAACACCACTGGCCGGTAGGTCTGTTTCCCTAGTACCAGCATGGGAAACGTAGAAAGGCTGCCGCTCTCTGGCCGTTACCTGCAAAAGCGGGTTTAAAGCCTGAGCTAATGGTCACTTCACATGAACAAGTACTGCAGGGCTGTAAATGAAACCTACCCTCAAAATGTCTTGAGGGAGATAATGGCCAAAATATTACAAATGGTGACACATACTTTAAGAAAACACTGTGAAGAAATAAGCTCTAATCACAGCTGGAAAAATAAAAAGATCATGTCTTAAAGCTCAATTTCAACGCATTATGAGACACATGCAAATTCAACCACAAAGAGGTATCAGCTCACACCACTCAGAATAATCATCAGCAAAAACTACAAAGAATAAATCCTGAAGGTGCTGGGAAGAAATACATGCCCTCCACTTTAAGTGGGACGTAACCTGGAAAGAGCCACTAAGGGGAACAGAACAGAGGTGCCTTTAAAAAGTAAACATTGAGCTACCATATGATCCAGCAGACCTATTCCTGGACCTATAAACTAAGAAGACAGAATTGGAAGGACACAGCCACGCAAATCTGCATTGCATACTATTACGATAGCCAAGATATGGAAGTAACCAAAAAGGCCACCGACAGATGGGTGGACAAAGAAGAACTGCTACCTGTACAGATGGAATATGAGCTAGTGAAAAAATGAAACAATGCCATTTGCAGCACCGTAGATGAGTCTAGAAGTAATCACGCAACTTGGAGTAAGTGAGAAAGCGAAAGACACATATCCTATCATATCATATATAGGGGTTACCTAAAAAATGATACAAACAAAGATATTTCCACAGAGAAACACTATCATAGAATCAATAAAAAAACTTATGGTTCACCAATTAGAAAGGTGTGAGGAATGGATACATTACCGTATTGAGGTTAACAGAGAGATACAAACACCTGTGAAATATGTAATCACCAAAGACCTACGCAATACCAAGAGAAGACTACTCAACATTGTGTCATAACCTACATGGGAAAAGGCTCCGAAGAAGAATAGATATATGTATATGTGTGAAAGAACCACATCTTGCACACCTAGAACAAACAAAACATTGTAATCAAGTTTGCTGTGATAAAAAATAAAAATTAAGTTAAAAATAACAACAAGAAGTAATGAGACATACATTAAAGGGCGTTTTCCTCTCACATGCCATTCTAATTTACAACCTAGAACACCACTTCCAGTAAGGCTCTGTTGACCTAGTAACCAGATTTGGTAAAGGAGAAATGCTGCCGCCATGTGGCCGATTCCCGCAAGAGCAGCTTTTAACCCACAGCTAATGGTCACTTACCATTCACAAGGACTCAGGGCTGTAAAGGACACCTGCCGTCAAAATTGTGCTGAGGTAGGGAATGGATAAAAAAAATTCAAAACAGGCAAAATTTTCAAGAAGATAGTATGAAGAGGTAAGTTTTACTCACTCTCTTTTTAAAGAAAGGAAAATGGATAAAAGCTCAGCCTCAGGAAGTATTAGACTCATGCAATCTAATCTACAAAAAGTCTTCAACTCACACCAGTCGACTGACCATTGGCAAAAAGTCTACAAACAATAAATGCTGAAGAGGTTTTAGAGAACTGTGTACCCTCTAGCTGCTGGTGAGATGTAAAAGGGTTAAACGCTAATAATGAGAACAGGAAAGAGCTGCGTTTAAAAGGAAAAATTGAGGTACCAGTCAATCCAGCAGGCGCACCAATGGGCCTCTCACCTGAGAAGACCAGAATGAAGAAGACCCGGGCTGCAAAAGCTGCACTGCAGCCTTATTCAGAATAGACAAGTCAGTGAAGCAACCAAAATGTCCATCTACAGATGAAAGGATAAAGAAGAAGTGGTCCATGTACACAATGAATACTAGCCATGGAAAACAATGAAACACTGCTCTTTGAGGCCCCATAGATGATCTTGGAGATAATCACAGAACATGAGGTAAGTCGGAAAGCAAAAGTCCTATATCCTATGATATCACTTATAGGCGTTATCTAATAACTGACACAAATGAACATATTTCCACACAGAAAGTCAATCACAGACTTATTAAAAAAGAACTATGCTTATCTAAAAGTAAAGGTGGGGGGAATGGATAAATGAAGATTAGCGTTACCATATGTATACAAATACATATTATATACATATATCAAAAAGACCGACCATATAGCAAGGAAGGATTACGGAACACTGTAATAATTTACAAGGGAAGAGGATCTCTACATAAATAGGTATGTAGAATATGTAGATGAACCAGAGTGTGTACACCTTGGACAAGCCACATTCTAACCTTTACCCCAATTGAAAAAATTAAAACAACGAACTAGGAGTAATGAGACATAGACTTATGGGGGGTTTTCCTGGCACATTCCATTCAAATTTACAACCTAGACAAACGACTTCCAGAATGGCTCTGCTGCCCTAGTACCCAGATTTGGGAATGGAGAAATGCTGCATCCTTGTGGCCGTTTCCCACAACAGCAGCTTTAAACCCACTGCAAAAGGTCACTAAATATTCACCAATTGCAGTTCTGTAAATGACACCTGCCCTCCAAAAAATACTGAGGTCGAAAATCGACCAAAAAATTCTAGAGTGCAACCTTCCAAAAAGAATATTTGAAGAGGTATATTATACTCACACTTTTTTGCTTTTTTCTTTTAACAGAAAAGAAAAAGCCGTGGAAAAATGATGAATTGTAGGAATTTTTACAGACATGTAAACCCAAATTACAAAAACCTATCAGCTCACACCAGTCATAATGGCCATCAAAAAAAATTCTGCCAACAATAAATGCTGACGTGATTGTGGAGAAATGCGTACCCTTGATTCTAAGGGGGACGTGGTAAGAGCCACTAATGAAAGCACAATGGAGTTGCCTTGAAAAGGTAAACGTTGAGCTACCGTACCAGTCAATCAATCATACCCACTGCTGGGTCTATCACCTGAGAAAATGAAAATCAAAAATCACAGGCTGGCAATCCTGCACTCCAGCAATATTTACCATAGGCAACACTTGGAAGCAACGAAAATGTCCATCGACAGAGGAATGCACCAAGAAGAAGTGGTCCATGTACACAATGGAATATTAGCCATGGAAAACATTGAAGCACTGCTCTTTGAGGCACCATACTTGAGCCTGGAGATAATCACAAAACATGAAGTAGGTCGGAAAGCAAAACACCTATATCCTATATTATCACTTATGGCATTATCTAATAACTGACACAGATGAACATATTTCCAAAGAGAAAGACACTCACAGGCTTAGAAAACAAACTATGCTCATCTGAAAGGAAAGGAGGGGGGAAATTGAGAAATGAACATTAGTGTTACCATACATATACAAATACATATTATATACATGTATCAAAAACACCGAACATATAGCAAGGGAGGTCGACGGAACACTGTAATATTTTACATGGGAAGAGGATCTGTACATTAATAGACATACATAATGTACAAATGAACCAGATTGTGTACACCTAGGACAAACAATATTCTAAACTTTACCCAGATTAAAAAAAATTTTAAAAACCCAGAAGAAGTAATGAGACATAAACTTATGGGGATTCCTCCTGGCAATTTCCATTCTAATTTACAACCTAGGACAATGACTTCCAGAAAGGCTCTGCTGCCCTAGTACCCAGATTGGGGAATGGAGAAATGCTACCTCCTTGTGGCCGTTTCCCACAACAGCAGCTTTGAACCCACTGCAAAAGGTCACTAAATTTTCACCAACTTGCAGTTCTGTAAATGATACCTGCCCTCCAGAAAATTTCTGGGGTCTAGAATCGACCAAAAAATTCAAAAGAGGGCAAGCTTCGAAGAAGACAAGTTCAAGAGCTATATTGTACTCACGGGTTTTTCTTTTAAGAGAAAAGAAAAAGGGGTAGGAATATGACGAATTTAAAAAATTTTAATGACATGCATACCCATATTACAAAAACCTATCAGCTCACAGCAGTCAGAATGGCCATTAGGAAAAATGCTGCAAAAAATAAACCGTGAAGGGAGTGTGGAGAAATGCGTACCTTCGGTTGTAAGGGGGGGCATGTAAAGAGCCACTAATGAAAACACAGTGTAGGTGCTTTGAAAAGGGAAACATTGAGCTACCAGTCAATCAATCACAACCACTGCTTGGCCTATCACCTGAGAAAATGAGAATCAAAAAGTCACAGGCTGGCAAACCTGTACGCCAGCAAGATTTACCATAGCCAGCACTTGGAAGCAATGAAAATGTCCATCAACAGAGGAATGCACCAAGAAGAAGTGGTCCACGTACACAATGGAATGTTACTCTAATAATAAATATAAACTCAATTTAAAAACAAACAAAAGCAAGGAGACATCAACATTTGTGGGTTTATCCGGGCACATTGCACTCTAATTTATAACCGAAGAACACCACTGGCCGGTAGGTCTGTTTCCCTAGTACCAGCATGGGAAACGTAGAAAGGCTGCCGCTCTCTGGCCGTTACCTGCAAAAGCAGGTTTAAAGCCTGAGCTAATGGTCACTTCATATGAACAAGTACTGCAGGGCTGTAAATGAAACCTGCCCTCAAAATGTCTTGAGGGAGATAATGGCCAAAATATTACAAATGGTGACACATACTTTAAGAAAACACTGTGAAGAAATAAGCTCTAATCACAGCTGGAAAAATAAAAGATCATGTCTTAAAGCTCAATTTCAACGCATTATGAGACACATGCAAATTCAACCACAAAGAGGTATCAGCTCACACCACTCAGAATAATCATCAGCAAAAACTACAAAGAATAAATCCTGAAGGTGCTGGGAAGAAATACATGCCCTCCACTTTAAGTGGGACGTAACCTGGAAAGAGCCACTAAGGAGAACAGAACAGAGGTGCCTTTAAAAAGTAAACATTGAGCTACCATATGATCCAGCAGACCTATTCCTGGACCTATAAACTAAGAAGACAGAATTGGAAGGACACAGCCACGCAAATCTGCATTGCATACTATTACAATAGCCAAGATATGGAAGTAACCAAAAAGGCCACCGACAGATGGGTGGACAAAGAAGAACTGCTACCTGTACAGATGGAATATGAGCTAGTGAAAAAATGAAACAATGCCATTTGCAGCACCGTAGATGAGTCTAGAAGTAATCACGCAACTTGGAGTAGGTGAGAAAGCGAAAGACACATATCCTATCATATCATATATAGGGGTTACCTAAAAAATGATACAAACAAAGATATTTCCACAGAGAAACACTATCATAGAATCAATAAAAAAACTTATGGTTCACCAATTAGAAAGGTGTGAGGAATGGATACATTACCGTATTGAGGTTAACAGAGAGATACAAACACCTGTGAAATATGTAATCACCAAAGAGCTACGCAATACCAAGAGAAGACTACTCAACATTGTGTCATAACCTACATGGGAAAAGGCTCCGAAGAAGAATAGATATATGTATATGTGTGAAAGAACCACATCTTGCACACCTAGAACAAACAAAACATTGTAATCAAGTTTGCTGTGATAAAAAATAAAAATTAAGTTAAAAATAACAACAAGAAGTAATGAGACATACATTAAAGGGCGTTTTCCTCTCACATGCCATTCTAATTTACAACCTAGAACACCACTTCCAGTAAGGCTCTGTTGACCTAGTAACCAGATTTGGTAAAGGAGAAATGCTGCCGCCATGTGGCCGATTCCCGCAAGAGCAGCTTTTAACCCACAGCTAATGGTCACTTACCATTCACAAGGACTCAGGGCTGTAAAGGACACCTGCCCTCAAAATTGTGCTGAGGTAGGGAATGGATAAAAAAAATTCAAAACAGGCAAAATTTTCAAGAAGATAGTATGAAGAGGTAAGTTTTACTCACTCTCTTTTTAAAGAAAGGAAAATGGATAAAAGCTCAGCCTCAGGAAGTATTAGACTCATGCAATCTAATCTACAAAAAGTCTTCAACTCACACCAGTCGACTGACCATTGGCAAAAAGTCTACAAACAATAAATGCTGAAGAGGTTTTAGAGAACTGTGTACCCTCTAGCTGCTGGTGAGATGTAAAAGGGTTAAACGCTAATAATGAGAACAGGAAAGAGCTGCGTTTAAAAGGAAAAATTGAGGTACCAGTCAATCCAGCAGGCGCACCAATGGGCCTCTCACCTGAGAAGACCAGAATGAAGAAGACCCGGGCTGCAAAAGCTGCACTGCAGCCTTATTCACAATAGACAAGACAGTGAAGCAACCAAAATGTCCATCTACAGATGAAAGGATAAAGAAGAAGTGGTCCATGTACACAATGAATACTAGCCATGGAAAACAATGAAACACTGCTCTTTGAGGCCCCATAGATGATCTTGGAGATAATCACAGAACATGAGGTAAGTCGGAAAGCAAAAGTCCTATATCCTATGATATCACTTATAGGCGTTATCTAATAACTGACACAAATGAACATATTTCCACACAGAAAGTCAATCACAGACTTATTAAAAAAGAACTATGCTTATCTAAAAGTAAAGGTGGGGGGAATGGATAAATGAAGATTAGCGTTACCATATGTATACAAATACATATTATATACATATATCAAAAAGACCGACCATATAGCAAGGAAGGATTACGGATCACTGTAATAATTTACAAGGGAAGAGGATCTCTACATAAATAGGTATGTAGAATATGTAGATGAACCAGAGTGTGTACACCTTGGACAAGCAACATTCTAACCATTACCCCAATTGAAAAAATTAAAACAACGAACTAGGAGTAATGAGACATAGACCTATGGGGGGTTTTCCTGGCACATTCCATTCAAATTTACAACCTAGACAAACGACTTCTAGAATGGCTCTGCTGCCCTAGTACCCAGATTTGGGAATGGAGAAATGCTGCATCCTTGTGGCCGTTTCCCACAACAGCAGCTTTAAACCCACTGCAAAAGGTCACTAAATATTCACCAATTGCAGTTCTGTAAATGACACCTGCCCTCCAAAAAATACTGAGGTCGAAAATCGACCAAAAAATACTAGAGTGCAACCTTCCAAAAAGAATATTTGAAGAGGTATATTATACTCACACTTTTTTGCTTTTTTCTTTTAACAGAAAAGAAAAAGCCGTGGAAAAATGATGAATTGTAGGAATTTTTACAGACATGTAAACCCAAATTACAAAAACCTATCAGCTCACACCAGTCATAATGGCCATCAAAAAAAAATCTGCCAACAATAAATGCTGACGTGATTGTGGAGAAATGCGTACCCTTGATTCTAAGGGGGACGTGGTAAGAGCCACTAATGAAAGCACAATGGCGTTGCCTTGAAAAGGTAAACGTTGAGCTACCGTACCAGTCAATCAATCATACCCACTGCTGGGTCTATCACCTGAGAAAATGAAAATCAAAAATCACAGGCTGGCAATCCTGCACTCCAGCAATATTTACCATAGGCAACACTTGGAAGCAACGAAAATGTCCATCGACAGAGGAATGCACCAAGAAGAAGTGGTCCATGTACACAATGGAATATTAGCCATGGAAAACATTGAAGCACAGCTCTTTGAGGCACCATACTTGAGCCTGGAGATAATCACAAAACATGAAGTAGGTCGGAAAGCAAAACACCTATATCCTATATTATCACTTATGGCATTATCTAATAACTGACACAGATGAACATATTTCCAAAGAGAAAGACACTCACAGGCTTAGAAAACAAACTATGCTCATCTGAAAGGAAAGGAGGGGGGAAATTGAGAAATGAACATTAGTGTTACCATACATATACAAATACATATTATATACATGTATCAAAAACACCGAACATATAGCAAGGGAGGTCGACGGAACACTGTAATATTTTACATGGGAAGAGGATCTGTACATTAATAGACATACATAATGTACAAATGAACCAGATTGTGTACACCTAGGACAAACAATATTCTAAACTTTACCCAGATTAAAAAAATTTTAAAAACCCAGAAGAAGTAATGAGACATAAACTTATGGGGATTCCTCCTGGCAATTTCCATTCTAATTTACAACCTAGGACAATGACTTCCAGAAAGGCTCTGCTGCCCTAGTACCCAGATTGGGGAATGGAGAAATGCTACCTCCTTGTGGCCGTTTCCCACAACAGCAACTTTGAACCCACTGCAAAAGGTCACTAAATTTTCACCAACTTGCAGTTCTGTAAATGATACCTGCCCTCCAGAAAATTTCTGGGTTCTAAAATCGACCAAAAAATTCAAAAGAGGGCAAGCTTCGAAGAAGACAAGTTCAAGAGCTATATTGTACTCACGGGTTTTTCTTTTAAGAGAAAAGAAAAAGGGGTAGGAATATGACGAATTTAAAAAATTTTAATGACATGCATACCCATATTACAAAAACCTATCAGCTCACAGCAGTCAGAATGGCCATTAGGAAAAATGCTGCAAAAAATAAACCGTGAAGAGAGTGTGGAGAAATGCGTACCTTCGGTTGTAAGGGGGGGCATGTAAAGAGCCACTAATGAAAACACAGTGTAGGTGCTTTGAAAAGGGACACATTGAGCTACCAGTCAATCAATCACAACCACTGCTTGGCCTATCACCTGAGAAAATGAGAATCAAAAAGTCACAGGCTGGCAAACCTGTACGCCAGCAAGATTTACCATAGCCAGCACTTGGAAGCAATGAAAATGTCCATCAACCGAGGAGTGCACCAAGAAGAAGTGGTCCACGTACACAATGGAATGTTACTCTAATAATAAATATAAACTCAATTTAAAAACAAACAAAAGCAAGGAGACATCAACATTTGTGGGTTTATCCGGGCACATTGCACTCTAATTTATAACCGAAGAACACCACTGGCCGGTAGGTCTGTTTCCCTAGTACCAGCATGGGAAACGTAGAAAGGCTGCCGCTCTCTGGCCGTTACCTGCAAAAGCAGGTTTAAAGCCTGAGCTAATGGTCACTTCATATGAACAAGTACTGCAGGGCTGTAAATGAAACCTGCCCTCAAAATGTCTTGAGGGAGATAATGGCCAAAATATTTCAAATGGTGACACATACTTTAAGAAAACACTGTGAAGAAATAAGCTCTAATCACAGCTGGAAAAATAAAAAGATCATGTCTTAAAGCTCAATTTCAACGCATTATGAGACACATGCAAATTCAACCACAAAGAGGTATCAGCTCACACCACTCAGAATAATCATCAGCAAAAACTACAAAGAATAAATCCTGAAGGTGCTGGGAAGAAATACATGCCCTCCACTTTAAGTGGGACGTAACCTGGAAAGAGCCACTAAGGAGAACAGAACAGAGGTGCCTTTAAAAAGTCAACATTGAGCTACCATATGATCCAGCAGACCTATTCCTGGACCTATAAACTAAGAAGACAGAATTGGAAGGACACAGCCACGCAAATCTGCATTGCACACTATTACAATAGCCAAGATATGGAAGTAACCAAAAAGTCCACCAACAGATGGGTGGACAAAGAAGAACTGCTACCTGTACAGATGGAATATGAGCTAGTGAAAAAATGAAACAATGCCATTTGCAGCACCGTAGATGAGTCTAGAAGTAATCACGCAACTTGGAGTAAGTGAGAAAGCGAAAGACACATATCCTATCATATCATATATAGGGGTTACCTAAAAAATGATACAAACAAAGATATTTCCACAGAGAAACACTATCATAGAATCAATATAAAAACGTATGGTTCACCAAATAGAAAGGTGTGAGGAATGGATACATTACCGTATTGAGGTTAACAGAGAGATAGAAACACCTGTGAAATATGTAATCACCAAAGACCTACGCAATACTAAGAGAAGACTACTCAACATTGTTTCATAACCTACCTGGGAAAAGGCTCCGAAGAAGAATAGATATAGGTATATGTGTGATAGAACCACATCTTGCACACCTAGAACAAACAAAACATTGTAATCAAGTTTGCTGTGATAAAAAATAAAAATTAAGTTAAAAATACCAACAAGAAGTAATGAGACATACATTAAAGGGCGTTTTCCTCTCACATGCCATTCTAATTTACAACCTAGAACACCACTTCCAGTAAGGCTCTGTTGACCTAGTAACCAGATTTGGTAAAGGAGAAATGCTGCCGCCATGTGGCCGATTCCCGCAAGAGCAGCTTTTAACCCACAGCTAATGGTCACTTACCATTCACAAGGACTCAGGGCTGTAAAGGACACCTGCCCTCAAAATTGTGCTGAGGTAGGGAATGGATAAAAAAAATTCAAAACAGGCAAAATTTTCAAGAAGATAGTATGAAGAGGAAAGTTTTACTCACTCTCTTTTTAAAGAAAGGAAAATGGATAAAAGCTCAGCCTCAGGAAGTATTAGACTCATGCAATCTAATCTACAAAAAGTCTTCAATTCACACCTGTCGACTGACCATTGGCAAAAAGTCTACAAACAATAAATGCTGAAGAGGTTTTAGAGAACTGTGTACCCTCTAGCTGCTGGTGAGATGTAAAAGGGTTAAACGCTAATAATGAGAACAGGAAAGAGCTGCGTTTAAAAGGAAAAATTGAGGTACCAGTCAATCCAGCAGGCGCACCAATGGGCCTCTCACCTGAGAAGACCAGAATGAAGAAGACCCGGGCTGCAAAAGCTGCACTGCAGCCTTATTCACAATAGACAAGACAGTGAAGCAACCAAAATGTCCATCTACAGATGAAAGGATAAAGAAGAAGTGGTCCATGTACACAATGAATACTAGCCATGGAAAACAATGAAACACTGCTCTTTGAGGCCCCATAGATGATCTTGGAGATAATCACAGAACATGAGGTAAGTCGGAAAGCAAAAGTCCTATATCCTATGATATCACTTATAGGCGTTATCTAATAACTGACACAAATGAACATATTTCCACACAGAAAGTCAATCACAGACTTATTAAAAAAGAACTATGCTTATCTAAAAGTAAAGGTGGGGGGAATGGATAAATGAAGATTAGCGTTACCATATGTATACAAATACATATTATATACATATATCAAAAAGACCGACCATATAGCAAGGAAGGATTACGGAACACTGTAATAATTTACAAGGGAAGAGGATCTCTACATAAATAGGTATGTAGAATATGTAGATGAACCAGAGTGTGTACACCTTGGACAAGCAACATTCTAACCATTACCCCAATTGAAAAAATTAAAACAACGAACTAGGAGTAATGAGACATAGACTTATGGGGGGTTTTCCTGGCACATTCCATTCAAATTTACAACCTAGACAAACGACTTCTAGAATGGCTCTGCTGCCCTAGTACCCAGATTTGGGAATGGAGAAATGCTGCATCCTTGTGGCCGTTTCCCACAACAGCAGCTTTAAACCCACTGCAAAAGGTCACTAAATATTCACCAATTGCAGTTCTGTAAATGACACCTGCCCTCCAAAAAATACTGAGGTCGAAAATCGACCAAAAAATTCTAGAGTGCAACCTTCCAAAAAGAATATTTGAAGAGGTATATTATACTCACACTTTTTTGCTTTTTTCTTTTAACAGAAAAGAAAAAGCCGTGGAAAAATGATGAATTGTAGGAATTTTTACAGACATGTAAACCCAAATTACAAAAACCTATCAGCTCACACCAGTCATAATGGCCATCAAAAAAAAATCTGCCAACAATAAATGCTGACGTGATTGTGGAGAAATGCGTACCCTTGATTCTAAGGGGGACGTGGTAAGAGCCACTAATGAAAGCACAATGGCGTTGCCTTGAAAAGGTAAACGTTGAGCTACCGTACCAGTCAATCAATCATACCCACTGCTGGGTCTATCACCTGAGAAAATGAAAATCAAAAATCACAGGCTGGCAATCCTGCACTCCAGCAATATTTACCATAGGCAACACTTGGAAGCAACGAAAATGTCCATCGACAGAGGAATGCACCAAGAAGAAGTGGTCCATGTACACAATGGAATATTAGCCATGGAAAACATTGAAGCACTGCTCTTTGAGGCACCATACTTGAGCCTGGAGATAATCACAAAACATGAAGTAGGTCGGAAAGCAAAACACCTATATCCTATATTATCACTTATGGCATTATCTAATAACTGACACAGATGAACATATTTCCAAAGAGAAAGACACTCACAGGCTTAGAAAACAAACTATGCTCATCTGAAAGGAAAGGAGGGGGGAAATTGAGAAATGAACATTAGTGTTACCATACATATACAAATACATATTATATACATGTATCAAAAACACCGAACATATAGCAAGGGAGGTCGACGGAACACTGTAATATTTTACATGGGAAGAGGATCTGTACATTAATAGACATACATAATGTACAAATGAACCAGATTGTGTACACCTAGGTCAAACAATATTCTAAACTTTACCCAGATTAAAAAAAATTTTAAAAACCCAGAAGAAGTAATGAGACATAAACTTATGGGGATTCCTCCTGGCAATTTCCATTCTAATTTACAACCTAGGACAATGACTTCCAGAAAGGCTCTGCTGCCCTAGTACCCAGATTGGGGAATGGAGAAATGCTACCTCCTTGTGGCCGTTTCCCACAACAGCAGCTTTGAACCCACTGCAAAAGGTCACTAAATTTTCACCAACTTGCAGTTCTGTAAATGATACCTGCCCTCCAGAAAATTTCTGGGGTCTAAAATCGACCAAAAAATTCAAAAGAGGGCAAGCTTCGAAGAAGACAAGTTCAAGAGCTATATTGTACTCACGGGTTTTTCTTTTAAGAGAAAAGAAAAAGGGGTAGGAATATGACGAATTTAAAAAATTTTAATGACATGCATACCCATATTACAAAAACCTATCAGCTCACAGCAGTCAGAATGGCCATTAGGAAAAATGCTGCAAAAAATAAACCGTGAAGGGAGTGTGGAGAAATGCGTACCTTCGGTTGTAAGGGGGGGCATGTAAAGAGCCACTAATGAAAACACAGTGTAGGTGCTTTGAAAAGGGAAACATTGAGCTACCAGTCAATCAATCACAACCACTGCTTGGCCTATCACCTGAGAAAATGAGAATCAAAAAGTCACAGGCTGGCAAACCTGTACGCCAGCAAGATTTACCATAGCCAGCACTTGGAAGCAATGAAAATGTCCATCAACCGAGGAATGCACCAAGAAGAAGTGGTCCACGTACACAATGGAATGTTACTCTAATAATAAATATTAATTCAATTTAAAAACAAACAAAAGCAAGGAGACATCAACATTTGTGGGTTTATCCGGGCACATTGCACTCTAATTTATAACCGAAGAACACCACTGGCCGGTAGGTCTGTTTCCCTAGTACCAGCATGGGAAACGTAGAAAGGCTGCCGCTCTCTGGCCGTTACCTGCAAAAGCAGGTTTAAAGCCTGAGCTAATGGTCACTTCATATGAACAAGTACTGCAGGGCTGTAAATGAAACCTGCCCTCAAAATGTCTTGAGGGAGATAATGGCCAAAATATTTCAAATGGTGACACATACTTTAAGAAAACACTGTGAAGAAATAAGCTCTAATCACAGCTGGAAAAATAAAAAGATCATGTCTTAAAGCTCAATTTCAACGCATTATGAGACACATGCAAATTCAACCACAAAGAGGTATCAGCTCACACCACTCAGAATAATCATCAGCAAAAACTACAAAGAATAAATCCTGAAGGTGCTGGGAAGAAATACATGCCCTCCACTTTAAGTGGGACGTAACCTGGAAAGAGCCACTAAGGAGAACAGAACAGAGGTGCCTTTAAAAAGTCAACATTGAGCTACCATATGATCCAGCAGACCTATTCCTGGACCTATAAACTAAGAAGACAGAATTGGAAGGACACAGCCACGCAAATCTGCATTGCACACTATTACAATAGCCAAGATATGGAAGTAACCAAAAAGTCCACCGACAGATGGGTGGACAAAGAAGAACTGCTACCTGTACAGATGGAATATGAGCTAGTGAAAAAATGAAACAATGCCATTTGCAGCACCGTAGATGAGTCTAGAAGTAATCACGCAACTTGGAGTAAGTGAGAAAGCGAAAGACACATATCCTATCATATCATATATAGGGGTTACCTAAAAAATGATACAAACAAAGATATTTCCACAGAGAAACACTATCATAGAATCAATATAAAAACGTATGGTTCACCAAATAGAAAGTTGTGAGGAATGGATACATTACCGTATTGAGGTTAACAGAGAGATACAAACACCTGTGAAATATGTAATCACCAAAGACCTAAGCAATACCAAGAGAAGACTACTCAACATTGTTTCATAACCTACCTGGGAAAAGGCTCCGAAGAAGAATAGATATAGGTATATGTGTGATAGAACCACATCTTGCACACCTAGAACAAACAAAACATTGTAATCAAGTTTGCTGTGATAAAAAATAAAAATTAAGTTAAAAATACCAACAAGAAGTAATGAGACATACATTAAAGGGCGTTTTCCTCTCACATGCCATTCTAATTTACAACCTAGAACACCACTTCCAGTAAGGCTCTGTTGACCTAGTAACCAGATTTGGTAAAGGAGAAATGCTGCCGCCATGTGGCCGATTCCCGCAAGAGCAGCTTTTAACCCACAGCTAATGGTCACTTACCATTCACAAGGACTCAGGGCTGTAAAGGACACCTGCCCTCAAAATTGTGCTGAGGTAGGGAATGGATAAAAAAAATTCAAAACAGTCAAAATTTTCAAGAAGATAGTATGAAGAGGTAAGTTTTACTCACTCTCTTTTTAAAGAAAGGAAAATGGATAAAAGCTCAGCCTCAGGAAGTATTAGACTCATGCAATCTAATCTACAAAAAGTCTTCAATTCACACCAGTCGACTGACCATTGGCAAAAAGTCTACAAACAATAAATGCGGAAGAGGTTTTAGAGAACTGTGTACCCTCTAGCTGCTGGTGAGATGTAAAAGGGTTAAACGCTAATAATGAGAACAGGAAAGAGCTGCGTTTAAAAGGAAAAATTGAGGTACCAGTCAATCCAGCAGGCGCACCAATGGGCCTCTCACCTGAGAAGACCAGAATGAAGAAGACCCGGGCTGCAAAAGCTGCACTGCAGCCTTATTCACAATAGACAAGACAGTGAAGCAACCAAAATGTCCATCTACAGATGAAAGGATAAAGAAGAAGTGGTCCATGTACACAATGAATACTAGCCATGGAAAACAATGAAACACTGCTCTTTGAGGCCCCATAGATGATCTTGGAGATAATCACAGAACATGAGGTAAGTCGGAAAGCAAAAGTCCTATATCCTATGATATCACTTATAGGCGTTATCTAATAACTGACACAAATGAACATATTTCCACACAGAAAGTCAATCACAGACTTATTAAAAAAGAACTATGCTTATCTAAAAGTAAAGGTGGGGGGAATGGATAAATGAAGATTAGCGTTACCATATGTATACAAATACATATTATATACATATATCAAAAAGACCGACCATATAGCAAGGAAGGATTACGGAACACTGTAATAATTTACAAGGGAAGAGGATCTCTACATAAATAGGTATGTAGAATATGTAGATGAACCAGAGTGTGTACACCTTGGACAAGCAACATTCTAACCATTACCCCAATTGAAAAAATTAAAACAATGAACTAGGAGTAATGAGACATAGACTTATGGGGGGTTTTCCTGGCACATTCCATTCAAATTTACAACCTAGACAAACGACTTCTAGAATGGCTCTGCTGCCCTAGTACCCAGATTTGGGAATGGAGAAATGCTGCATCCTTGTGGCCGTTTCCCACAACAGCAGCTTTAAACCCACTGCAAAAGGTCACTAAATATTCACCAATTGCAGTTCTGTAAATGACACCTGCCCTCCAAAAAATACTGAGGTCGAAAATCGACCAAAAAATTCTAGAGTGCAACCTTCCAAAAAGAATATTTGAAGAGGTATATTATACTCACACTTTTTTGCTTTTTTCTTTTAACAGAAAAGAAAAAGCCGTGGAAAAATGATGAATTGTAGGAATTTTTACAAACATGTAAACCCAAATTACAAAAACCTATCAGCTCACACCAGTCATAATGGCCATCAAAAAAAATTCTGCCAACAATAAATGCTGACGTGATTGTGGAGAAATGCGTACCCTTGATTCTAAGGGGGACGTGGTAAGAGCCACTAATGAAAGCACAATGGCGTTGCCTTGAAAAGGTAAACGTTGAGCTACCGTACCAGTCAATCAATCATACCCACTGCTGGGTCTATCACCTGAGAAAATGAAAATCAAAAATCACAGGCTGGCAATCCTGCACTCCAGCAATATTTACCATAGGCAACACTTGGAAGCAACGAAAATGTCCATCGACAGAGGAATGCACCAAGAAGAAGTGGTCCATGTACACAATGGAATATTAGCCATGGAAAACATTGAAGCACTGCTCTTTGAGGCACCATACTTGAGCCTGGAGATAATCACAAAACATGAAGTAGGTCGGAAAGCAAAACACCTATATCCTATATTATCACTTATGGCATTATCTAATAACTGACACAGATGAACATATTTCCAAAGAGAAAGACACTCACAGGCTTAGAAAACAAACTATGCTCATCTGAAAGGAAAGGAGGGGGGAAATTGAGAAATGAACATTAGTGTTACCATACATATACAAATACATATTATATACATGTATCAAAAACACCGAACATATAGCAAGGGAGGTCGACGGAACACTGTAATATTTTACATGGGAAGAGGATCTGTACATTAATAGACATACATAATGTACAAATGAACCAGATTGTGTACACCTAGGACAAACAATATTCTAAACTTTACCCAGATTAAAAAAAATTTTAAAAACCCAGAAGAAGTAATGAGACATAAACTTATGGGGATTCCTCCTGGCAATTTCCATTCTAATTTACAACCTAGGACAATGACTTCCAGAAAGGCTCTGCTGCCCTAGTACCCAGATTGGGGAATGGAGAAATGCTACCTCCTTGTGGCCGTTTCCCACAACAGCAGCTTTGAACCCACTGCAAAAGGTCACTAAATTTTCACCAACTTGCAGTTCTGTAAATGATACCTGCCCTCCAGAAAATTTCTGGGGTCTAAAATCGACCAAAAAATTCAAAAGAGGGCAAGCTTCGAAGAAGACAAGTTCAAGAGCTATATTGTACTCACGGGTTTTTCTTTTAAGAGAAAAGAAAAAGGGGTAGGAATATGACGAATTTAAAAAATTTTAATGACATGCATACCCATATTACAAAAACCTATCAGCTCACAGCAGTCAGAATGGCCATTAGGAAAAATGCTGCAAAAAATAAACCGTGAAGGGAGTGTGGAGAAATGCGTACCTTCGGTTGTAAGGGGGGGCATGTAAAGAGCCACTAATGAAAACACAGTGTAGGTGCTTTGAAAAGGGAAACATTGAGCTACCAGTCAATCAATCACAACCACTGCTTGGCCTATCACCTGAGAAAATGAGAATCAAAAAGTCACAGGCTGGCAAACCTGTACGCCAGCAAGATTTACCATAGCCAGCACTTGGAAGCAATGAAAATGTCCATCAACCGAGGAATGCACCAAGAAGAAGTGGTCCACGTACACAATGGAATGTTACTCTAATAATAAATATTAATTCAATTTAAAAACAAACAAAAGCAAGGAGACATCAACATTTGTGGGTTTATCCGGGCACATTGCACTCTAATTTATAACCGAAGAACACCACTGGCCGGTAGGTCTGTTTCCCTAGTACCAGCATGGGAAACGTAGAAAGGCTGCCGCTCTCTGGCCGTTACCTGCAAAAGCAGGTTTAAAGCCTGAGCTAATGGTCACTTCATATGAACAAGTACTGCAGGGCTGTAAATGAAACCTGCCCTCAAAATGTCTTGAGGCAGATAATGGCCAAAATATTTCAAATGGTGACACATACTTTAAGAAAACACTGTGAAGAAATAAGCTCTAATCACAGCTGGAAAAATAAAAAGATCATGTCTTAAAGCTCAATTTCAACGCATTATGAGACACATGCAAATTCAACCACAAAGAGGTATCAGCTCACACCACTCAGAATAATCATCAGCAAAAACTACAAAGAATAAATCCTGAAGGTGCTGGGAAGAAATACATGCCCTCCACTTTAAGTGGGACGTAACCTGGAAAGAGCCACTAAGGAGAACAGAACAGAGGTGCCTTTAAAAAGTAAACATTGAGCTACCATATGATCCAGCAGACCTATTCCTGGACCTATAAACTAAGAAGACAGAATTGGAAGGACACAGCCACGCAAATCTGCATTGCACACTATTACAATAGCCAAGATATGGAAGTAACCAAAAAGTCCACCGACAGATGGGTGGACAAAGAAGAACTGCTACCTGTACAGATGGAATATGAGCTAGTGAAAAAATGAAACAATGCCATTTGCAGCACCGTAGATGAGTCTAGAAGTAATCACGCAACTTGGAGTAAGTGAGAAAGCGAAAGACACATATCCTATCATATCATATATAGGGGTTACCTAAAAAATGATACAAACAAAGATATTTCCACAGAGAAACACTATCATAGAATCAATATAAAAACGTATGGTTCACCAAATAGAAAGGTGTGAGGAATGGATACATTACCGTATTGAGGTTAACAGAGAGATACAAACACCTGTGAAATATGTAATCACCAAAGACCTAAGCAATACCAAGAGAAGACTACCCAACATTGTTTCATAACCTACCTGGGAAAAGGCTCCGAAGAAGAATAGATATAGGTATATGTGTGATAGAACCACATCTTGCACACCTAGAACAAACAAAACATTGTAATCAAGTTTGCTGTGATAAAAAATAAAAATTAAGTTAAAAATACCAACAAGAAGTAATGAGACATACATTAAAGGGCGTTTTCCTCTCACATGCCATTCTAATTTACAACCTAGAACACCACTTCCAGTAAGGCTCTGTTGACCTAGTAACCAGATTTGGTAAAGGAGAAATGCTGCCGCCATGTGGCCGATTCCCGCAAGAGCAGCTTTTAACCCACAGCTAATGGTCACTTACCATTCACAAGGACTCAGGGCTGTAAAGGACACCTGCCCTCAAAATTGTGCTGAGGTAGGGAATGGATAAAAAAAATTCAAAACAGGCAAAATTTTCAAGAAGATAGTATGAAGAGGTAAGTTTTACTCACTCTCTTTTTAAAGAAAGGAAAATGGATAAAAGCTCAGCCTCAGGAAGTATTAGACTCATGCAATCTAATCTACAAAAAGTCTTCAATTCACACCAGTCGACTGACCATTGGCAAAAAGTCTACAAACAATAAATGCGGAAGAGGTTTTAGAGAACTGTGTACCCTCTAGCTGCTGGTGAGATGTAAAAGGGTTAAACGCTAATAATGAGAACAGGAAAGAGCTGCGTTTAAAAGGAAAAATTGAGGTACCAGTCAATCCAGCAGGCGCACCAATGGGCCTCTCACCTGAGAAGACCAGAATGAAGAAGACCCGGGCTGCAAAAGCTGCACTGCAGCCTTATTCACAATAGACAAGACAGTGAAGCAACCAAAATGTCCATCTACAGATGAAAGGATAAAGAAGAAGTGGTCCATGTACACAATGAATACTAGCCATGGAAAACAATGAAACACTGCTCTTTGAGGCCCCATAGATGATCTTGGAGATAATCACAGAACATGAGGTAAGTCGGAAAGCAAAAGTCCTATATCCTATGATATCACTTATAGGCGTTATCTAATAACTGACACAAATGAACATATTTCCACACAGAAAGTCAATCACAGACTTATTAAAAAAGAACTATGCTTATCTAAAAGTAAAGGTGGGGGGAATGGATAAATGAAGATTAGCGTTACCATATGTATACAAATACATATTATATACATATATCAAAAAGACCGACCATATAGCAAGGAAGGATTACGGAACACTGTAATAATTTACAAGGGAAGAGGATCTCTACATAAATAGGTATGTAGAATATGTAGATGAACCAGAGTGTGTACACCTTGGACAAGCAACATTCTAACCATTACCCCAATTGAAAAAATTAAAACAACGAACTAGGAGTAATGAGACATAGACTTATGGGGGGTTTTCCTGGCACATTCCATTCAAATTTACAACCTAGACAAACGACTTCTAGAATGGCTCTGCTGCCCTAGTACCCAGATTTGGGAATGGAGAAATGCTGCATCCTTGTGGCCGTTTCCCACAACAGCAGCTTTAAACCCACTGCAAAAGGTCACTAAATATTCACCAATTGCAGTTCTGTAAATGACACCTGCCCTCCAAAAAATACTGAGGTCGAAAATCGACCAAAAAATTCTAGAGTGCAACCTTCCAAAAAGAATATTTGAAGAGGTATATTATACTCACACTTTTTTGCTTTTTTCTTTTAACAGAAAAGAAAAAGCCGTGGAAAAATGATGAATTGTAGGAATTTTTACAAACATGTAAACCCAAATTACCAAAACCTATCAGCTCACACCAGTCATAATGGCCATCAAAAAAAATTCTGCCAACAATAAATGCTGACGTGATTGTGGAGAAATGCGTACCCTTGATTCTAAGGGGGACGTGGTAAGAGCCACTAATGAAAGCACAATGGCGTTGCCTTGAAAAGGTAAACGTTGAGCTACCGTACCAGTCAATCAATCATACCCACTGCTGGGTCTATCACCTGAGAAAATGAAAATCAAAAATCACAGGCTGGCAATCCTGCACTCCAGCAATATTTACCATAGGCAACACTTGGAAGCAACGAAAATGTCCATCGACAGAGGAATGCACCAAGAAGAAGTGGTCCATGTACACAATGGAATATTAGCCATGGAAAACATTGAAGCACTGCTCTTTGAGGCACCATACTTGAGCCTGGAGATAATCACAAAACATGAAGTAGGTCGGAAAGCAAAACACCTATATCCTATATTATCACTTATGGCATTATCTAATAACTGACACAGATGAACATATTTCCAAAGAGAAAGACACTCACAGGCTTAGAAAACAAACTATGCTCATCTGAAAGGAAAGGAGGGGGGAAATTGAGAAATGAACATTAGTGTTACCATACATATACAAATACATATTATATACATGTATCAAAAACACCGAACATATAGCAAGGGAGGTCGACGGAACACTGTAATATTTTACATGGGAAGAGGATCTGTACATTAATAGACATACATAATGTACAAATGAACCAGATTGTGTACACCTAGGACAAACAATATTCTAAACTTTACCCAGATTAAAAAAAATTTTAAAAACCCAGAAGAAGTAATGAGACATAAACTTATGGGGATTCCTCCTGGCAATTTCCATTCTAATTTACAACCTAGGACAATGACTTCCAGAAAGGCTCTGCTGCCCTAGTACCCAGATTGGGGAATGGAGAAATGCTACCTCCTTGTGGCCGTTTCCCACAACAGCAGCTTTGAACCCACTGCAAAAGGTCACTAAATTTTCACCAACTTGCAGTTCTGTAAATGATACCTGCCCTCCAGAAAATTTCTGGGGTCTAAAATCGACCAAAAAATTCAAAAGAGGGCAAGCTTCGAAGAAGACAAGTTCAAGAGCTATATTGTACTCACGGGTTTTTCTTTTAAGAGAAAAGAAAAAGGGGTAGGAATATGACGAATTTAAAAAATTTTAATGACATGCATACCCATATTACAAAAACCTATCAGCTCACAGCAGTCAGAATGGCCATTAGGAAAAATGCTGCAAAAAATAAACCGTGAAGGGAGTGTGGAGAAATGCGTACCTTCGGTTGTAAGGGGGGGCATGTAAAGAGCCACTAATGAAAACACAGTGTAGGTGCTTTGAAAAGGGAAACATTGAGCTACCAGTCAATCAATCACAACCACTGCTTGGCCTATCACCTGAGAAAATGAGAATCAAAAAGTCACAGGCTGGCAAACCTGTACGCCAGCAAGATTTACCATAGCCAGCACTTGGAAGCAATGAAAATGTCCATCAACCGAGGAATGCACCAAGAAGAAGTGGTCCACGTACACAATGGAATGTTACTCTAATAATAAATATAAACTCAATTTAAAAACAAACAAAAGCAAGGAGACATCAACATTTGTGGGTTTATCCGGGCACATTGCACTCTAATTTATAACCGAAGAACACCACTGGCCGGTAGGTCTGTTTCCCTAGTACCAGCATGGGAAACGTAGAAAGGCTGCCGCTCTCTGGCCGTTACCTGCAAAAGCAGGTTTAAAGCCTGAGCTAATGGTCACTTCATATGAACAAGTACTGCAGGGCTGTAAATGAAACCTGCCCTCAAAATGTCTTGAGGGAGATAATGGCCAAAATATTTCAAATGGTGACACATACTTTAAGAAAACACTGTGAAGAAATAAGCTCTAATCACAGCTGGAAAAATAAAAAGATCATGTCTTAAAGCTCAATTTCAACGCATTATGAGACACATGCAAATTCAACCACAAAGAGGTATCAGCTCACACCACTCAGAATAATCATCAGCAAAAACTACAAAGAATAAATCCTGAAGGTGCTGGGAAGAAATACATGCCCTCCACTTTAAGTGGGACGTAACCTGGAAAGAGCCACTAAGGAGAACAGAACAGAGGTGCCTTTAAAAAGTAAACATTGAGCTACCATATGATCCAGCAGACCTATTCCTGGACCTATAAACTAAGAAGACAGAATTGGAAGGACACAGCCACGCAAATCTGCATTGCACACTATTACAATAGCCAAGATATGGAAGTAACCAAAAAGTCCACCGACAGATGGGTGGACAAAGAAGAACTGCTACCTGTACAGATGGAATATGAGCTAGTGAAAAAATGAAACAATGCCATTTGCAGCACCGTAGATGAGTCTAGAAGTAATCACGCAACTTGGAGTAAGTGAGAAAGCGAAAGACACATATCCTATCATATCATATATAGGGGTTACCTAAAAAATGATACAAACAAAGATATTTCCACAGAGAAACACTATCATAGAATCAATATAAAAACGTATGGTTCACCAAATAGAAAGGTGTGAGGAATGGATACATTACCGTATTGAGGTTAACAGAGAGATACAAACACCTGTGAAATATGTAATCACCAAAGACCTACGCAATACCAAGAGAAGACTACTCAACATTGTGTCATAACCTACCTGGGAAAAGGCTCGGAAGAAGAATAGATATATGTATATGTGTGAAAGAACCACATCTTGCACACCTAGAACAAACAAAACATTGTAATCAAGTTTGCTGTGATAAAAAATAAAAATTAAGTTAAAAATACCAACAAGAAGTAATGAGACATACATTAAAGGGCGTTTTCCTCTCACATGCCATTCTAATTTACAACCTAGAACACCACTTCCAGTAAGGCTCTGTTGACCTAGTAACCAGATTTGGAAAAGGAGAAATGCTGCCGCCATGTGGCCGATTCCCGCAAGAGCAGCTTTTAACCCACAGCTAATGGTCACTTACCATTCACAAGGACTCAGGGCTGTAAAGGACACCTGCCCTCAAAATTGTGCTGAGGTAGGGAATGGATAAAAAAAATTCGAAACAGGCAAAATTTTCAAGAAGATAGTATGAAGAGGTAAGTTTTACTCACTCTCTTTTTAAAGAAAGGAAAATGGATAAAAGCTCAGCCTCAGGAAGTATTAGACTCATGCAATCTAATCTACAAAAAGTCTTCAACTCACACCAGTCGACTGACCATTGGCAAAAAGTCTACAAACAATAAATGCGGAAGAGGTTTTAGAGAACTGTGTACCCTCTAGCTGCTGGTGAGATGTAAAAGGGTTAAACGCTAATAATGAGAACAGGAAAGAGCTGCGTTTAAAAGGAAAAATTGAGGTACCAGTCAATCCAGCAGGCGCACCAATGGGCCTCTCACCTGAGAAGACCAGAATGAAGAAGACCCGGGCTGCAAAAGCTGCACTGCAGCCTTATTCACAATAGACAAGACAGTGAAGCAACCAAAATGTCCATCTACAGATGAAAGGAAAAAGAAGAAGTGGTCCATGTACACAATGAATACTAGCCATGGAAAACAATGAAACACTGCTCTTTGAGGCCCCATAGATGATCTTGGAGATAATCACAGAACATGAGGTAAGTCGGAAAGCAAAAGTCCTATATCCTATGATATCACTTATAGGCGTTATCTAATAACTGACACAAATGAACATATTTCCACACAGAAAGTCAATCACAGACTTATTAAAAAAGAACTATGCTTATCTAAAAGTAAAGGTGGGGGGAATGGATAAATGAAGATTAGCGTTAACATATGTATACAAATACATATTATATACATATATCAAAAAGACCGACCATATAGCAAGGAAGGATTACGGATCACTGTAATAATTTACAAGGGAAGAGGATCTCTACATAAATAGGTATGTAGAATATGTAGTTGAACCAGAGTGTGTACACCTTGGACAAGCAACATTCTAACCATTACCCCAATTGAAAAAATTAAAACAACGAACTAGGAGTAATGAGACATAGACTTATGGGAGGTTTTCCTGGCACATTCCATTCAAATTTACAACCTAGACAAACGACTTCCAGAATGGCTCTGCTGCCCTAGTACCCAGATTTGGGAATGGAGAAATGCTGCATCCTTGTGCCGTTTCCCACAACAGCAGCTTTAAACCCACTGCAAAAGGTCACTAAATATTCACCAATTGCAGTTCTGTAAATGACACCTGCCCTCCAAAAAATACTGAGGTCGAAAATCGACCAAAAAATTCTAGAGTGCAACCTTCCAAAAAGAAAATTTGAAGAGGTATATTATACTCACACTTTTTTGCTTTTTTCTTTTAATAGAAAAGAAAAAGCCATGGAAAAATGATGAATTGTAGGAATTTTTACAGACATGTAAACCCAAATTACAAAAACCTATCAGCTCACACCAGTCATAATGGCCATCAAAAAAAATTCTGCCAACAATAAATGCTGACGTGATTGTGGAGAAATGCGTACCCTTGATTCTAAGGGGGACGTGGTAAGAGCCACTAATGAAAGCACAATGGAGTTGCCTTGAAAAGGTAAACGTTGAGCTACCGTACCAGTCAATCAATCATACCCACTGCTGGGTCTATCACCTGAGAAAATGAAAATCAAAAATCACAGGCTGGCAATCCTGCACTCCAGCAATATTTACCATAGGCAACACTTGGAAGCAACGAAAATGTCCATCGACAGAGGAATGCACCAAGAAGAAGTGGTCCATGTACACAATGGAATATTAGCCATGGAAAACATTGAAGCACTGCTCTTTGAGGCACCATACTTGAGCCTGGAGATAATCACAAAACATGAAGTAGGTCGGAAAGCAAAACACCTATATCCTATATTATCACTTATGGCATTATCTAATAACTGACACAGATGAACATATTTCCAAAGAGAAAGACACTCACAGGCTTAGAAAACAAACTATGCTCATCTGAAAGGAAAGGAGGGGGGAAATTGAGAAATGAACATTAGTGTTACCATACATATACCAATACATATTATATACATGTATCAAAAACACCGAACATATAGCAAGGGAGGTCGACGGAACACTGTAATATTTTACATGGGAAGAGGATCTGTACATTAATAGACATACATAATGTACAAATGAACCAGATTGTGTACACCTAGGACAAACAATATTCTAAACTTTACCCAGATTAAAAAAATTTTAAAAACCCAGAAGAAGTAATGAGACATAAACTTATGGGGATTCCTCCTGGCAATTTCCATTCTAATTTACAACCTAGGACAATGACTTCCAGAAAGGCTCTGCTGCCCTAGTACCCAGATTGGGGAATGGAGAAATGCTACCTCCTTGTGGCCGTTTCCCACAACAGCAGCTTTGAACCCACTGCAAAAGGTCACTAAATTTTCACCAACTTGCAGTTCTGTAAATGATACCTGCCCTCCAGAAAATTTCTGGGGTCTAAAATCGACCAAAAAATTCAAAAGAGGGCAAGCTTCGAAGAAGACAAGTTCAAGAGCTATATTGTACTCACGGGTTTTTCTTTTAAGAGAAAAGAAAAAGGGGTAGGAATATGACGAATTTAAAAAATTTTAATGACATGCATACCCATATTACAAAAACCTATCAGCTCACAGCAGTCAGAATGGCCATTAGGAAAAATGCTGCAAAAAATAAACCGTGAAGGGAGTGTGGAGAAATGCGTACCTTCGGTTGTAAGGGGGGGCATGTAAAGAGCCACTAATGAAAACACAGTGTAGGTGCTTTGAAAAGGGAAACATTGAGCTACCAGTCAATCAATCACAACCACTGCTTGGCCTATCACCTGAGAAAATGAGAATCAAAAAGTCACAGGCTGGCAAACCTGTACGCCAGCAAGATTTACCATAGCCAGCACTTGGAAGCAATGAAAATGTCCATCAACCGAGGAATGCACCAAGAAGAAGTGGTCCACGTACACAATGGAATGTTACTCTAATAATAAATATAAACTCAATTTAAAAACAAACAAAAGCAAGGAGACATCAACATTTGTGGGTTTATCCGGGCACATTGCACTCTAATTTATAACCGAAGAACACCACTGGCCGGTAGGTCTGTTTCCCTAGTACCAGCATGGGAAACGTAGAAAGGCTGCCGCTCTCTGGCCGTTACCTGCAAAAGCAGGTTTAAAGCCTGAGCTAATGGTCACTTCATATGATCAAGTACTGCAGGGCTGTAAATGAAACCTGCCCTCAAAATGTCTTGAGGGAGATAATGGCCAAAATATTTCAAATGGTGACACATACTTTAAGAAAACACTGTGAAGAAATAAGCTCTAATCACAGCTGGAAAAATAAAAAGATCATGTCTTAAAGCTCAATTTCAACGCATTATGAGACACATGCAAATTCAACCACAAAGAGGTATCAGCTCACACCACTCAGAATAATCATCAGCAAAAACTACAAAGAATAAATCCTGAAGGTGCTGGGAAGAAATACATGCCCTCCACTTTAAGTGGGACGTAACCTGGAAAGAGCCACTAAGGAGAACAGAACAGAGGTGCCTTTAAAAAGTAAACATTGAGCTACCATATGATCCAGCAGACCTATTCCTGGACCTATAAACTAAGAAGACAGAATTGGAAGGACACAGCCACGCAAATCTGCATTGCACACTATTACAATAGCCAAGATATGGAAGTAACCAAAAAGTCCACCGACAGATGGGTGGACAAAGAAGAACTGCTACCTGTACAGATGGAATATGAGCTAGTGAAAAAATGAAACAATGCCATTTGCAGCACCGTAGATGAGTCTAGAAGTAATCACGCAACTTGGAGTAAGTGAGAAAGCGAAAGACACATATCCTATCATATCATATATAGGGGTTACCTAAAAAATGATACAAACAAAGATATTTCCACAGAGAAACACTATCATAGAATCAATATAAAAACGTATGGTTCACCAAATAGAAAGGTGTGAGGAATGGATACATTACCGTATTGAGGTTAACAGAGAGATACAAACACCTGTGAAATATGTAATCACCAAAGACCTACGCAATACCAAGAGAAGACTACTCAACATTGTTTCATAACCTACCTGGGAAAAGGCTCCGAAGAAGAATAGATATAGGTATATGTGTGATAGAACCACATCTTGCACACCTAGAACAAACAAAACATTGTAATCAAGTTTGCTGTGATAAAAAATAAAAATTAAGTTAAAAATACCAACAAGAAGTAATGAGACATACATTAAAGGGCGTTTTCCTCTCACATGCCATTCTAATTTACAACCTAGAACACCACTTCCAGTAAGGCTCTGTTGACCTAGTAACCAGATTTGGTAAAGGAGAAATGCTGCCGCCATGTGGCCGATTCCCGCAAGAGCAGCTTTTAACCCACAGCTAATGGTCACTTACCATTCACAAGGACTCAGGGCTGTAAAGGACACCTGCCCTCAAAATTGTGCTGAGGTAGGGAATGGATAAAAAAAATTCAAAACAGGCAAAATTTTCAAGAAGATAGTATGAAGAGGTAAGTTTTACTCACTCTCTTTTTAAAGAAAGGAAAATGGATAAAAGCTCAGCCTCAGGAAGTATTAGACTCATGCAATCTAATCTACAAAAAGTCGTCAATTCACACCAGTCGACTGACCATTGGCAAAATGTCTACAAACAATAAATGCTGAAGAGGTTTTAGAGAACTGTGTACCCTCTAGCTGCTGGTGAGATGTAAAAGGGTTAAACGCTAATAATGAGAATAGGAAAGAGCTGCGTTTAAAAGGAAAAATTGAGGTACCAGTCAATCCAGCAGGCGCACCAATGGGCCTCTCACCTGAGAAGAACAGAATGAAGAAGACCCGGGCTGCAAAAGCTGCACTGCAGCCTTATTCACAATAGACAAGACAGTGAAGCAACCAAAATGTCCATCTACAGATGAAAGGATAAAGAAGAAGTGGTCCATGTACACAATGAATACTAGCCATGGAAAACAATGAAACACTGCTCTTTGAGGCCCCATAGATGATCTTGGAGATAATCACAGAACATGAGGTAAGTCGGAAAGCAAAAGTCCTATATCCTATGATATCACTTATAGGCGTTATCTAATAACTGACACAAATGAACATATTTCCACACAGAAAGTCAATCACAGACTTATTAAAAAAGAACTATGCTTATCTAAAAGTAAAGGTGGGGGGAATGGATAAATGAAGATTAGCGTTACCATATGTATACAAATACATATTATATACATATATCAAAAAGACCGACCATATAGCAAGGAAGGATTACGGAACACTGTAATAATTTACAAGGGAAGAGGATCTCTACATAAATAGGTATGTAGAATATGTAGATGAACCAGAGTGTGTACACCTTGGACAAGCAACATTCTAACCATTACCCCAATTGAAAAAATTAAAACAACGAACTAGGAGTAATGAGACATAGACTTATGGGGGGTTTTCCTGGCACATTCCATTCAAATTTACAACCTAGACAAACGACTTCTAGAATGGCTCTGCTGCCCTAGTACCCAGATTTGGGAATGGAGAAATGCTGCATCCTTGTGGCCGTTTCCCACAACAGCAGCTTTAAACCCACTGCAAAAGGTCACTAAATATTCACCAATTGCAGTTCTGTAAATGACACCTGCCCTCCAAAAAATACTGAGGTCGAAAATCGACCAAAAAATTCTAGAGTGCAACCTTCCAAAAAGAATATTTGAAGAGGTATATTATACTCACACTTTTTTGCTTTTTTCTTTTAACAGAAAAGAAAAAGCCGTGGAAAAATGATGAATTGTAGGAATTTTTACAAACATGTAAACCCAAATTACAAAAACCTATCAGCTCACACCAGTCATAATGGCCATCAAAAAAAATTCTGCCAACAATAAATGCTGACGTGATTGTGGAGAAATGCGTACCCTTGATTCTAAGGGGGACGTGGTAAGAGCCACTAATGAAAGCACAATGGAGTTGCCTTGAAAAGGTAAACGTTGAGCTACCGTACCAGTCAATCAATCATACCCACTGCTGGGTCTATCACCTGAGAAAATGAAAATCAAAAATCACAGGCTGGCAATCCTGCACTCCAGCAATATTTACCATAGGCAACACTTGGAAGCAACGAAAATGTCCATCGACAGAGGAATGCACCAAGAAGAAGTGGTCCATGTACACAATGGAATATTAGCCATGGAAAACATTGAAGCACTGCTCTTTGAGGCACCATACTTGAGCCTGGAGATAATCACAAAACATGAAGTAGGTCGGAAAGCAAAACACCTATATCCTATATTATCACTTATGGCATTATCTAATAACTGACACAGATGAACATATTTCCAAAGAGAAAGACACTCACAGGCTTAGAAAACAAACTATGCTCATCTGAAAGGAAAGGAGGGGGGAAATTGAGAAATGAACATTAGTGTTACCATACATATACCAATACATATTATATACATGTATCAAAAACACCGAACATATAGCAAGGGAGGTCGACGGAACACTGTAATATTTTACATGGGAAGAGGATCTGTACATTAATAGACATACATAATGTACAAATGAACCAGATTGTGTACACCTAGGACAAACAATATTCTAAACTTTACCCAGATTAAAAAAAATTTTAAAAACCCAGAAGAAGTAATGAGACATAAACTTATGGGGATTCCTCCTGGCAATTTCCATTCTAATTTACAACCTAGGACAATGACTTCCAGAAAGGCTCTGCTGCCCTAGTACCCAGATTGGGGAATGGAGAAATGCTACCTCCTTGTGGCCGTTTCCCACAACAGCAGCTTTGAACCCACTGCAAAAGGTCACTAAATTTTCACCAACTTGCAGTTCTGTAAATGATACCTGCCCTCCAGAAAATTTCTGGGGTCTAAAATCGACCAAAAAATTCAAAAGAGGGCAAGCTTCGAAGAAGACAAGTTCAAGAGCTATATTGTACTCACGGGTTTTTCTTTTAAGAGAAAAGAAAAAGGGGTAGGAATATGACGAATTTAAAAAATTTTAATGACATGCATACCCATATTACAAAAACCTATCAGCTCACAGCAGTCAGAATGGCCATTAGGAAAAATGCTGCAAAAAATAAACCGTGAAGGGAGTGTGGAGAAATGCGTACCTTCGGTTGTAAGGGGGGGCATGTAAAGAGCCACTAATGAAAACACAGTGTAGGTGCTTTGAAAAGGGAAACATTGAGCTACCAGTCAATCAATCACAACCACTGCTTGGCCTATCACCTGAGAAAATGAGAATCAAAAAGTCACAGGCTGGCAAACCTGTACGCCAGCAAGATTTACCATAGCCAGCACTTGGAAGCAATGAAAATGTCCATCAACCGAGGAATGCACCAAGAAGAAGTGGTCCACGTACACAATGGAATGTTACTCTAATAATAAATATAAACTCAATTTAAAAACAAACAAAAGCAAGGAGACATCAACATTTGTGGGTTTATCCGGGCACATTGCACTCTAATTTATAACCGAAGAACACCACTGGCCGGTAGGTCTGTTTCCCTAGTACCAGCATGGGAAACGTAGAAAGGCTGCCGCTCTCTGGCCGTTACCTGCAAAAGCAGGTTTAAAGCCTGAGCTAATGGTCACTTCATATGATCAAGTACTGCAGGGCTGTAAATGAAACCTGCCCTCAAAATGTCTTGAGGGAGATAATGGCCAAAATATTTCAAATGGTGACACATACTTTAAGAAAACACTGTGAAGAAATAAGCTCTAATCACAGCTGGAAAAATAAAAAGATCATGTCTTAAAGCTCAATTTCAACGCATTATGAGACACATGCAAATTCAACCACAAAGAGGTATCAGCTCACACCACTCAGAATAATCATCAGCAAAAACTACAAAGAATAAATCCTGAAGGTGCTGGGAAGAAATACATGCCCTCCACTTTAAGTGGGACGTAACCTGGAAAGAGCCACTAAGGAGAACAGAACAGAGGTGCCTTTAAAAAGTAAACATTGAGCTACCATATGATCCAGCAGACCTATTCCTGGACCTATAAACTAAGAAGACAGAATTGGAAGGACACAGCCACGCAAATCTGCATTGCACACTATTACAATAGCCAAGATATGGAAGTAACCAAAAAGTCCACCGACAGATGGGTGGACAAAGAAGAACTGCTACCTGTACAGATGGAATATGAGCTAGTGAAAAAATGAAACAATGCCATTTGCAGCACCGTAGATGAGTCTAGAAGTAATCACGCAACTTGGAGTAAGTGAGAAAGCGAAAGACACATATCCTATCATATCATATATAGGGGTTACCTAAAAAATGATACAAACAAAGATATTTCCACAGAGAAACACTATCATAGAATCAATATAAAAACGTATGGTTCACCAAATAGAAAGGTGTGAGGAATGGATACATTACCGTATTGAGGTTAACAGAGAGATACAAACACCTGTGAAATATGTAATCACCAAAGACCTACGCAATACCAAGAGAAGACTACTCAACATTGTTTCATAACCTACCTGGGAAAAGGCTCCGAAGAAGAATAGATATAGGTATATGTGTGATAGAACCACATCTTGCACACCTAGAACAAACAAAACATTGTAATCAAGTTTGCTGTGATAAAAAATAAAAATTAAGTTAAAAATACCAACAAGAAGTAATGAGACATACATTAAAGGGCGTTTTCCTCTCACATGCCATTCTAATTTACAACCTAGAACACCACTTCCAGTAAGGCTCTGTTGACCTAGTAACCAGATTTGGTAAAGGAGAAATGCTGCCGCCATGTGGCCGATTCCCGCAAGAGCAGCTTTTAACCCACAGCTAATGGTCACTTACCATTCACAAGGACTCAGGGCTGTAAAGGACACCTGCCCTCAAAATTGTGCTGAGGTAGGGAATGGATAAAAAAAATTCAAAACAGGCAAAATTTTCAAGAAGATAGTATGAAGAGGTAAGTTTTACTCACTCTCTTTTTAAAGAAAGGAAAATGGATAAAAGCTCAGCCTCAGGAAGTATTAGACTCATGCAATCTAATCTACAAAAAGTCGTCAACTCACACCAGTTGACTGACCATTGGCAAAAAGTCTACAAACAATAAATGCGGAAGAGGTTTTAGAGAACTGTGTACCCTCTAGCTGCTGGTGAGATGTAAAAGGGTTAAACGCTAATAATGAGAACAGGAAAGAGCTGCGTTTAAAAGGAAAAATTGAGGTACCAGTCAATCCAGCAGGCGCACCAATGGGCCTCTCACCTGAGAAGACCAGAATGAAGAAGACCCGGGCTGCAAAAGCTGCACTGCAGCCTTATTCACAATAGACAAGACAGTGAAGCAACCAAAATGTCCATCTACAGATGAAAGGAAAAAGAAGAAGTGGTCCATGTACACAATGAATACTAGCCATGGAAAACAATGAAACACTGCTCTTTGAGGCCCCATAGATGATCTTGGAGATAATCACAGAACATGAGGTAAGTCGGAAAGCAAAAGTCCTATATCCTATGATATCACTTATAGGCGTTATCTAATAACTGACACAAATGAACATATTTCCACACAGAAAGTCAATCACAGACTTATTAAAAAAGAACTATGCTTATCTAAAAGTAAAGGTGGGGGGAATGGATAAATGAAGATTAGCATTACCATATGTATACAAATACATATTATATACATATATCAAAAAGACCGACCATATAGCAAGGAAGGATTACGGATCACTGTAATAATTTACAAGGGAAGAGGATCTCTACATAAATAGGTATGTAGAATATGTAGTTGAACCAGAGTGTGTACACCTTGGACAAGCAACATTCTAACCATTACCCCAATTGAAAAAATTAAAACAACGAACTAGGAGTAATGAGACATAGACTTATGGGGGGTTTTCCTGGCACATTCCATTCAAATTTACAACCTAGACAAACGACTTCCAGAATGGCTCTGCTGCCCTAGTACCCAGATTTGGGAATGGAGAAATGCTGCATCCTTGTGCCGTTTCCCACAACAGCAGCTTTAAACCCACTGCAAAAGGTCACTAAATATTCACCAATTGCAGTTCTGTAAATGACACCTGCCCTCCAAAAAATACTGAGGTCGAAAATCGACCAAAAAATTCTAGAGTGCAACCTTCCAAAAGGAAAATTTGAAGAGGTATATTATACTCACACTTTTTTGCTTTTTTCTTTTAATAGAAAAGAAAAAGCCATGGAAAAATGATGAATTGTAGGAATTTTTACAGACATGTAAACCCAAATTACAAAAACCTATCAGCTCACACCAGTCATAATGGCCATCAAAAAAAATTCTGCGAACAATAAATGCTGACGTGATTGTGGAGAAATGCGTACCCTTGATTCTAAGGGGGACGTGGTAAGAGCCACTAATGAAAGCACAATGGAGTTGCCTTGAAAAGGTAAACGTTGAGCTACCGTACCAGTCAATCAATCATACCCACTGCTGGGTCTATCACCTGAGAAAATGAAAATCAAAAATCACAGGCTGGCAATCCTGCACTCCAGCAATATTTACCATAGGCAACACTTGGAAGCAACGAAAATGTCCATCGACAGAGGAATGCACCAAGAAGAAGTGGTCCATGTACACAATGGAATATTAGCCATGGAAAACATTGAAGCACTGCTCTTTGAGGCACCATACTTGAGCCTGGAGATAATCACAAAACATGAAGTAGGTCGGAAAGCAAAACACCTATATCCTATATTATCACTTATGGCATTATCTAATAACTGACACAGATGAACATATTTCCAAAGAGAAAGACACTCACAGGCTTAGAAAACAAACTATGCTCATCTGAAAGGAAAGGAGGGGGGAAATTGAGAAATGAACATTAGTGTTACCATACATATACCAATACATATTATATACATGTATCAAAAACACCGAACATATAGCAAGGGAGGTCGACGGAACACTGTAATATTTTACATGGGAAGAGGATCTGTACATTAATAGACATACATAATGTACAAATGAACCAGATTGTGTACACCTAGGACAAACAATATTCTAAACTTTACCCAGATTAAAAAAATTTTAAAAACCCAGAAGAAGTAATGAGACATAAACTTATGGGGATTCCTCCTGGCAATTTCCATTCTAATTTACAACCTAGGACAATGACTTCCAGAAAGGCTCTGCTGCCCTAGTACCCAGATTGGGGAATGGAGAAATGCTACCTCCTTGTGGCCGTTTCCCACAACAGCAGCTTTGAACCCACTGCAAAAGGTCACTAAATTTTCACCAACTTGCAGTTCTGTAAATGATACCTGCCCTCCAGAAAATTTCTGGGGTCTAAAATCGACCAAAAAATTCAAAAGAGGGCAAGCTTCGAAGAAGACAAGTTCAAGAGCTATATTGTACTCACGGGTTTTTCTTTTAAGAGAAAAGAAAAAGGGGTAGGAATATGACGAATTTAAAAAATTTTAATGACATGCATACCCATATTACAAAAACCTATCAGCTCACAGCAGTCAGAATGGCCATTAGGAAAAATGCTGCAAAAAATAAACCGTGAAGGGAGTGTGGAGAAATGCGTACCTTCGGTTGTAAGGGGGGGCATGTAAAGAGCCACTAATGAAAACACAGTGTAGGTGCTTTGAAAAGGGAAACATTGAGCTACCAGTCAATCAATCACAACCACTGCTTGGCCTATCACCTGAGAAAATGAGAATCAAAAAGTCACAGGCTGGCAAACCTGTACGCCAGCAAGATTTACCATAGCCAGCACTTGGAAGCAATGAAAATGTCCATCAACCGAGGAATGCACCAAGAAGAAGTGGTCCACGTACACAATGGAATGTTACTCTAATAATAAATATAAACTCAATTTAAAAACAAACAAAAGCAAGGAGACATCAACATTTGTGGGTTTATCCGGGCACATTGCACTCTAATTTATAACCGAAGAACACCACTGGCCGGTAGGTCTGTTTCCCTAGTACCAGCATGGGAAACGTAGAAAGGCTGCCGCTCTCTGGCCGTTACCTGCAAAAGCAGGTTTAAAGCCTGAGCTAATGGTCACTTCATATGATCAAGTACTGCAGGGCTGTAAATGAAACCTGCCCTCAAAATGTCTTGAGGGAGATAATGGCCAAAATATTTCAAATGGTGACACATACTTTAAGAAAACACTGTGAAGAAATAAGCTCTAATCACAGCTGGAAAAATAAAAAGATCATGTCTTAAAGCTCAATTTCAACGCATTATGAGACACATGCAAATTCAACCACAAAGAGGTATCAGCTCACACCACTCAGAATAATCATCAGCAAAAACTACAAAGAATAAATCCTGAAGGTGCTGGGAAGAAATACATGCCCTCCACTTTAAGTGGGACGTAACCTGGAAAGAGCCACTAAGGAGAACAGAACAGAGGTGCCTTTAAAAAGTAAACATTGAGCTACCATATGATCCAGCAGACCTATTCCTGGACCTATAAACTAAGAAGACAGAATTGGAAGGACACAGCCACGCAAATCTGCATTGCACACTATTACAATAGCCAAGATATGGAAGTAACCAAAAAGTCCACCGACAGATGGGTGGACAAAGAAGAACTGCTACCTGTACAGATGGAATATGAGCTAGTGAAAAAATGAAACAATGCCATTTGCAGCACCGTAGATGAGTCTAGAAGTAATCACGCAACTTGGAGTAAGTGAGAAAGCGAAAGACACATATCCTATCATATCATATATAGGGGTTACCTAAAAAATGATACAAACAAAGATATTTCCACAGAGAAACACTATCATAGAATCAATATAAAAACGTATGGTTCACCAAATAGAAAGGTGTGAGGAATGGATACATTACCGTATTGAGGTTAACAGAGAGATACAAACACCTGTGAAATATGTAATCACCAAAGACCTACGCAATACCAAGAGAAGACTACTCAACATTGTTTCATAACCTACCTGGGAAAAGGCTCCGAAGAAGAATAGATATAGGTATATGTGTGATAGAACCACATCTTGCACACCTAGAACAAACAAAACATTGTAATCAAGTTTGCTGTGATAAAAAATAAAAATTAAGTTAAAAATACCAACAAGAAGTAATGAGACATACATTAAAGGGCGTTTTCCTCTCACATGCCATTCTAATTTACAACCTAGAACACCACTTCCAGTAAGGCTCTGTTGACCTAGTAACCAGATTTGGTAAAGGAGAAATGCTGCCGCCATGTGGCCGATTCCCGCAAGAGCAGCTTTTAACCCACAGCTAATGGTCACTTACCATTCACAAGGACTCAGGGCTGTAAAGGACACCTGCCCTCAAAATTGTGCTGAGGTAGGGAATGGATAAAAAAAATTCAAAACAGGCAAAATTTTCAAGAAGATAGTATGAAGAGGTAAGTTTTACTCACTCTCTTTTTAAAGAAAGGAAAATGGATAAAAGCTCAGCCTCAGGAAGTATTAGACTCATGCAATCTAATCTACAAAAAGTCTTCAACTCACACCAGTTGACTGACCATTGGCAAAAAGTCTACAAACAATAAATGCGGAAGAGGTTTTAGAGAACTGTGTACCCTCTAGCTGCTGGTGAGATGTAAAAGGGTTAAACGCTAATAATGAGAACAGGAAAGAGCTGCGTTTAAAAGGAAAAATTGAGGTACCAGTCAATCCAGCAGGCGCACCAATGGGCCTCTCACCTGAGAAGACCAGAATGAAGAAGACCCGGGCTGCAAAAGCTGCACTGCAGCCTTATTCACAATAGACAAGACAGTGAAGCAACCAAAATGTCCATCTACAGATGAAAGGAAAAAGAAGAAGTGGTCCATGTACACAATGAATACTAGCCATGGAAAACAATGAAACACTGCTCTTTGAGGCCCCATAGATGATCTTGGAGATAATCACAGAACATGAGGTAAGTCGGAAAGCAAAAGTCCTATATCCTATGATATCACTTATAGGCGTTATCTAATAACTGACACAAATGAACATATTTCCACACAGAAAGTCAATCACAGACTTATTAAAAAAGAACTATGCTTATCTAAAAGTAAAGGTGGGGGGAATGGATAAATGAAGATTAGCATTACCATATGTATACAAATACATATTATATACATATATCAAAAAGACCGACCATATAGCAAGGAAGGATTACGGATCACTGTAATAATTTACAAGGGAAGAGGATCTCTACATAAATAGGTATGTAGAATATGTAGTTGAACCAGAGTGTGTACACCTTGGACAAGCAACATTCTAACCATTACCCCAATTGAAAAAATTAAAACAACGAACTAGGAGTAATGAGACATAGACTTATGGGGGGTTTTCCTGGCACATTCCATTCAAATTTACAACCTAGACAAACGACTTCCAGAATGGCTCTGCTGCCCTAGTACCCAGATTTGGGAATGGAGAAATGCTGCATCCTTGTGCCGTTTCCCACAACAGCAGCTTTAAACCCACTGCAAAAGGTCACTAAATATTCACCAATTGCAGTTCTGTAAATGACACCTGCCCTCCAAAAAATACTGAGGTCGAAAATCGACCAAAAAATTCTAGAGTGCAACCTTCCAAAAGGAAAATTTGAAGAGGTATATTATACTCACACTTTTTTGCTTTTTTCTTTTAATAGAAAAGAAAAAGCCATGGAAAAATGATGAATTGTAGGAATTTTTACAGACATGTAAACCCAAATTACAAAAACCTATCAGCTCACACCAGTCATAATGGCCATCAAAAAAAATTCTGCGAACAATAAATGCTGACGTGATTGTGGAGAAATGCGTACCCTTGATTCTAAGGGGGACGTGGTAAGAGCCACTAATGAAAGCACAATGGAGTTGCCTTGAAAAGGTAAACGTTGAGCTACCGTACCAGTCAATCAATCATACCCACTGCTGGGTCTATCACCTGAGAAAATGAAAATCAAAAATCACAGGCTGGCAATCCTGCACTCCAGCAATATTTACCATAGGCAACACTTGGAAGCAACGAAAATGTCCATCGACAGAGGAATGCACCAAGAAGAAGTGGTCCATGTACACAATGGAATATTAGCCATGGAAAACATTGAAGCACTGCTCTTTGAGGCACCATACTTGAGCCTGGAGATAATCACAAAACATGAAGTAGGTCGGAAAGCAAAACACCTATATCCTATATTATCACTTATGGCATTATCTAATAACTGACACAGATGAACATATTTCCAAAGAGAAAGACACTCACAGGCTTAGAAAACAAACTATGCTCATCTGAAAGGAAAGGAGGGGGGAAATTGAGAAATGAACATTAGTGTTACCATACATATACCAATACATATTATATACATGTATCAAAAACACCGAACATATAGCAAGGGAGGTCGACGGAACACTGTAATATTTTACATGGGAAGAGGATCTGTACATTAATAGACATACATAATGTACAAATGAACCAGATTGTGTACACCTAGGACAAACAATATTCTAAACTTTACCCAGATTAAAAAAATTTTAAAAACCCAGAAGAAGTAATGAGACATAAACTTATGGGGATTCCTCCTGGCAATTTCCATTCTAATTTACAACCTAGGACAATGACTTCCAGAAAGGCTCTGCTGCCCTAGTACCCAGATTGGGGAATGGAGAAATGCTACCTCCTTGTGGCCGTTTCCCACAACAGCAGCTTTGAACCCACTGCAAAAGGTCACTAAATTTTCACCAACTTGCAGTTCTGTAAATGATACCTGCCCTCCAGAAAATTTCTGGGGTCTAAAATCGACCAAAAAATTCAAAAGAGGGCAAGCTTCGAAGAAGACAAGTTCAAGAGCTATATTGTACTCACGGGTTTTTCTTTTAAGAGAAAAGAAAAAGGGGTAGGAATATGACGAATTTAAAAAATTTTAATGACATGCATACCCATATTACAAAAACCTATCAGCTCACAGCAGTCAGAATGGCCATTAGGAAAAATGCTGCAAAAAATAAACCGTGAAGGGAGTGTGGAGAAATGCGTACCTTCGGTTGTAAGGGGGGGCATGTAAAGAGCCACTAATGAAAACACAGTGTAGGTGCTTTGAAAAGGGAAACATTGAGCTACCAGTCAATCAATCACAACCACTGCTTGGCCTATCACCTGAGAAAATGAGAATCAAAAAGTCACAGGCTGGCAAACCTGTACGCCAGCAAGATTTACCATAGCCAGCACTTGGAAGCAATGAAAATGTCCATCAACCGAGGAATGCACCAAGAAGAAGTGGTCCACGTACACAATGGAATGTTACTCTAATAATAAATATAAACTCAATTTAAAAACAAACAAAAGCAAGGAGACATCAACATTTGTGGGTTTATCCGGGCACATTGCACTCTAATTTATAACCGAAGAACACCACTGGCCGGTAGGTCTGTTTCCCTAGTACCAGCATGGGAAACGTAGAAAGGCTGCCGCTCTCTGGCCGTTACCTGCAAAAGCAGGTTTAAAGCCTGAGCTAATGGTCACTTCATATGATCAAGTACTGCAGGGCTGTAAATGAAACCTGCCCTCAAAATGTCTTGAGGGAGATAATGGCCAAAATATTTCAAATGGTGACACATACTTTAAGAAAACACTGTGAAGAAATAAGCTCTAATCACAGCTGGAAAAATAAAAAGATCATGTCTTAAAGCTCAATTTCAACGCATTATGAGACACATGCAAATTCAACCACAAAGAGGTATCAGCTCACACCACTCAGAATAATCATCAGCAAAAACTACAAAGAATAAATCCTGAAGGTGCTGGGAAGAAATACATGCCCTCCACTTTAAGTGGGACGTAACCTGGAAAGAGCCACTAAGGAGAACAGAACAGAGGTGCCTTTAAAAAGTAAACATTGAGCTACCATATGATCCAGCAGACCTATTCCTGGACCTATAAACTAAGAAGACAGAATTGGAAGGACACAGCCACGCAAATCTGCATTGCACACTATTACAATAGCCAAGATATGGAAGTAACCAAAAAGTCCACCGACAGATGGGTGGACAAAGAAGAACTGCTACCTGTACAGATGGAATATGAGCTAGTGAAAAAATGAAACAATGCCATTTGCAGCACCGTAGATGAGTCTAGAAGTAATCACGCAACTTGGAGTAAGTGAGAAAGCGAAAGACACATATCCTATCATATCATATATAGGGGTTACCTAAAAAATGATACAAACAAAGATATTTCCACAGAGAAACACTATCATAGAATCAATATAAAAACGTATGGTTCACCAAATAGAAAGGTGTGAGGAATGGATACATTACCGTATTGAGGTTAACAGAGAGATACAAACACCTGTGAAATATGTAATCACCAAAGACCTACGCAATACCAAGAGAAGACTACTCAACATTGTTTCATAACCTACCTGGGAAAAGGCTCCGAAGAAGAATAGATATAGGTATATGTGTGATAGAACCACATCTTGCACACCTAGAACAAACAAAACATTGTAATCAAGTTTGCTGTGATAAAAAATAAAAATTAAGTTAAAAATACCAACAAGAAGTAATGAGACATACATTAAAGGGCGTTTTCCTCTCACATGCCATTCTAATTTACAACCTAGAACACCACTTCCAGTAAGGCTCTGTTGACCTAGTAACCAGATTTGGTAAAGGAGAAATGCTGCCGCCATGTGGCCGATTCCCGCAAGAGCAGCTTTTAACCCACAGCTAATGGTCACTTACCATTCACAAGGACTCAGGGCTGTAAAGGACACCTGCCCTCAAAATTGTGCTGAGGTAGGGAATGGATAAAAAAAATTCAAAACAGGCAAAATTTTCAAGAAGATAGTATGAAGAGGTAAGTTTTACTCACTCTCTTTTTAAAGAAAGGAAAATGGATAAAAGCTCAGCCTCAGGAAGTATTAGACTCATGCAATCTAATCTACAAAAAGTCGTCAACTCACACCAGTCGACTGACCATTGGCAAAAAGTCTACAAACAATAAATGCGGAAGAGGTTTTAGAGAACTGTGTACCCTCTAGCTGCTGGTGAGATGTAAAAGGGTTAAACGCTAATAATGAGAACAGGAAAGAGCTGCGTTTAAAAGGAAAAATTGAGGTACCAGTCAATCCAGCAGGCGCACCAATGGGCCTCTCACCTGAGAAGACCAGAATGAAGAAGACCCGGGCTGCAAAAGCTGCACTGCAGCCTTATTCACAATAGACAAGACAGTGAAGCAACCAAAATGTCCATCTACAGATGAAAGGAAAAAGAAGAAGTGGTCCATGTACACAATGAATACTAGCCATGGAAAACAATGAAACACTGCTCTTTGAGGCCCCATAGATGATCTTGGAGATAATCACAGAACATGAGGTAAGTCGGAAAGCAAAAGTCCTATATCCTATGATATCACTTATAGGCGTTATCTAATAACTGACACAAATGAACATATTTCCACACAGAAAGTCAATCACAGACTTATTAAAAAAGAACTATGCTTATCTAAAAGTAAAGGTGGGGGGAATGGATAAATGAAGATTAGCGTTACCATATGTATACAAATACATATTATATACATATATCAAAAAGACCGACCATATAGCAAGGAAGGATTACGGAACACTGTAATAATTTACAAGGGAAGAGGATCTCTACATAAATAGGTATGTAGAATATGTAGATGAACCAGAGTGTGTACACCTTGGACAAGCAACATTCTAACCATTACCCCAATTGAAAAAATTAAAACAAGGAACTAGGAGTAATGAGACATAGACTTATGGGGGGTTTTCCTGGCACATTCCATTCAAATTTACAACCTAGACAAACGACTTCTAGAATGGCTCTGCTGCCCTAGTACCCAGATTTGGGAATGGAGAAATGCTGCATCCTTGTGGCCGTTTCCCACAACAGCAGCTTTAAACCCACTGCAAAAGGTCACTAAATATTCACCAATTGCAGTTCTGTAAATGACACCTGCCCTCCAAAAAATACTGAGGTCGAAAATCGACCAAAAAATTCTAGAGTGCAACCTTCCAAAAAGAATATTTGAAGAGGTATATTATACTCACACTTTTTTGCTTTTTTCTTTTAACAGAAAAGAAAAAGCCGTGGAAAAATGATGAATTGTAGGAATTTTTACAAACATGTAAACCCAAATTACAAAAACCTATCAGCTCACACCAGTCATAATGGCCATCAAAAAAAATTCTGCCAACAATAAATGCTGACGTGATTGTGGAGAAATGCGTACCCTTGATTCTAAGGGGGACGTGGTAAGAGCCACTAATGAAAGCACAATGGAGTTGCCTTGAAAAGGTAAACGTTGAGCTACCGTACCAGTCAATCAATCATACCCACTGCTGGGTCTATCACCTGAGAAAATGAAAATCAAAAATCACAGGCTGGCAATCCTGCACTCCAGCAATATTTACCATAGGCAACACTTGGAAGCAACGAAAATGTCCATCGACAGAGGAATGCACCAAGAAGAAGTGGTCCATGTACACAATGGAATATTAGCCATGGAAAACATTGAAGCACTGCTCTTTGAGGCACCATACTTGAGCCTGGAGATAATCACAAAACATGAAGTAGGTCGGAAAGCAAAACACCTATATCCTATATTATCACTTATGGCATTATCTAATAACTGACACAGATGAACATATTTCCAAAGAGAAAGACACTCACAGGCTTAGAAAACAAACTATGCTCATCTGAAAGGAAAGGAGGGGGGAAATTGAGAAATGAACATTAGTGTTACCATACATATACAAATACATATTATATACATGTATCAAAAACACCGAACATATAGCAAGGGAGGTCGACGGAACACTGTAATATTTTACATGGGAAGAGGATCTGTACATTAATAGACATACATAATGTACAAATGAACCAGATTGTGTACACCTAGGACAAACAATATTCTAAACTTTACCCAGATTAAAAAAAATTTTAAAAACCCAGAAGAAGTAATGAGACATAAACTTATGGGGATTCCTCCTGGCAATTTCCATTCTAATTTACAACCTAGGACAATGACTTCCAGAAAGGCTCTGCTGCCCTAGTACCCAGATTGGGGAATGGAGAAATGCTACCTCCTTGTGGCCGTTTCCCACAACAGCAGCTTTGAACCCACTGCAAAAGGTCACTAAATTTTCACCAACTTGCAGTTCTGTAAATGATACCTGCCCTCCAGAAAATTTCTGGGGTCTAAAATCGACCAAAAAATTCAAAAGAGGGCAAGCTTCGAAGAAGACAAGTTCAAGAGCTATATTGTACTCACGGGTTTTTCTTTTAAGAGAAAAGAAAAAGGGGTAGGAATATGACGAATTTAAAAAATTTTAATGACATGCATACCCATATTACAAAAACCTATCAGCTCACAGCAGTCAGAATGGCCATTAGGAAAAATGCTGCAAAAAATAAACCGTGAAGGGAGTGTGGAGAAATGCGTACCTTCGGTTGTAAGGGGGGGCATGTAAAGAGCCACTAATGAAAACACAGTGTAGGTGCTTTGAAAAGGGAAACATTGAGCTACCAGTCAATCAATCACAACCACTGCTTGGCCTATCACCTGAGAAAATGAGAATCAAAAAGTCACAGGCTGGCAAACCTGTACGCCAGCAAGATTTACCATAGCCAGCACTTGGAAGCAATGAAAATGTCCATCAACCGAGGAATGCACCAAGAAGAAGTGGTCCACGTACACAATGGAATGTTACTCTAATAATAAACTCAATTTAAAAACAAACAAAAGCAAGGAGACATCAACATTTGTGGGTTTATCCGGGCACATTGCACTCTAATTTATAACCGAAGAACACCACTGGCCGGTAGGTCTGTTTCCCTAGTACCAGCATGGGAAACGTAGAAAGGCTGCCGCTCTCTGGCCGTTACCTGCAAAAGCAGGTTTAAAGCCTGAGCTAATGGTCACTTCATATGATCAAGTACTGCAGGGCTGTAAATGAAACCTGCCCTCAAAATGTCTTGAGGGAGATAATGGCCAAAATATTTCAAATGGTGACACATACTTTAAGAAAACACTGTGAAGAAATAAGCTCTAATCACAGCTGGAAAAATAAAAAGATCATGTCTTAAAGCTCAATTTCAACGCATTATGAGACACATGCAAATTCAACCACAAAGAGGTATCAGCTCACACCACTCAGAATAATCATCAGCAAAAACTACAAAGAATAAATCCTGAAGGTGCTGGGAAGAAATACATGCCCTCCACTTTAAGTGGGACGTAACCTGGAAAGAGCCACTAAGGAGAACAGAACAGAGGTGCCTTTAAAAAGTAAACATTGAGCTACCATATGATCCAGCAGACCTATTCCTGGACCTATAAACTAAGAAGACAGAATTGGAAGGACACAGCCACGCAAATCTGCATTGCACACTATTACAATAGCCAAGATATGGAAGTAACCAAAAAGTCCACCGACAGATGGGTGGACAAAGAAGAACTGCTACCTGTACAGATGGAATATGAGCTAGTGAAAAAATGAAACAATGCCATTTGCAGCACCGTAGATGAGTCTAGAAGTAATCACGCAACTTGGAGTAAGTGAGAAAGCGAAAGACACATATCCTATCATATCATATATAGGGGTTACCTAAAAAATGATACAAACAAAGATATTTCCACAGAGAAACACTATCATAGAATCAATATAAAAACGTATGGTTCACCAAATAGAAAGGTGTGAGGAATGGATACATTACCGTATTGAGGTTAACAGAGAGATACAAACACCTGTGAAATATGTAATCACCAAAGACCTACGCAATACCAAGAGAAGACTACTCAACATTGTTTCATAACCTACCTGGGAAAAGGCTCCGAAGAAGAATAGATATAGGTATATGTGTGATAGAACCACATCTTGCACACCTAGAACAAACAAAACATTGTAATCAAGTTTGCTGTGATAAAAAATAAAAATTAAGTTAAAAATACCAACAAGAAGTAATGAGACATACATTAAAGGGCGTTTTCCTCTCACATGCCATTCTAATTTACAACCTAGAACACCACTTCCAGTAAGGCTCTGTTGACCTAGTAACCAGATTTGGTAAAGGAGAAATGCTGCCGCCATGTGGCCGATTCCCGCAAGAGCAGCTTTTAACCCACAGCTAATGGTCACTTACCATTCACAAGGACTCAGGGCTGTAAAGGACACCTGCCCTCAAAATTGTGCTGAGGTAGGGAATGGATAAAAAAAATTCAAAACAGGCAAAATTTTCAAGAAGATAGTATGAAGAGGTAAGTTTTACTCACTCTCTTTTTAAAGAAAGGAAAATGGATAAAAGCTCAGCCTCAGGAAGTATTAGACTCATGCAATCTAATCTACAAAAAGTCTTCAACTCACACCAGTTGACTGACCATTGGCAAAAAGTCTACAAACAATAAATGCGGAAGAGGTTTTAGAGAACTGTGTACCCTCTAGCTGCTGGTGAGATGTAAAAGGGTTAAACGCTAATAATGAGAACAGGAAAGAGCTGCGTTTAAAAGGAAAAATTGAGGTACCAGTCAATCCAGCAGGCGCACCAATGGGCCTCTCACCTGAGAAGACCAGAATGAAGAAGACCCGGGCTGCAAAAGCTGCACTGCAGCCTTATTCACAATAGACAAGACAGTGAAGCAACCAAAATGTCCATCTACAGATGAAAGGAAAAAGAAGAAGTGGTCCATGTACACAATGAATACTAGCCATGGAAAACAATGAAACACTGCTCTTTGAGGCCCCATAGATGATCTTGGAGATAATCACAGAACATGAGGTAAGTCGGAAAGCAAAAGTCCTATATCCTATGATATCACTTATAGGCGTTATCTAATAACTGACACAAATGAACATATTTCCACACAGAAAGTCAATCACAGACTTATTAAAAAAGAACTATGCTTATCTAAAAGTAAAGGTGGGGGGAATGGATAAATGAAGATTAGCATTACCATATGTATACAAATACATATTATATACATATATCAAAAAGACCGACCATATAGCAAGGAAGGATTACGGATCACTGTAATAATTTACAAGGGAAGAGGATCTCTACATAAATAGGTATGTAGAATATGTAGTTGAACCAGAGTGTGTACACCTTGGACAAGCAACATTCTAACCATTACCCCAATTGAAAAAATTAAAACAACGAACTAGGAGTAATGAGACATAGACTTATGGGGGGTTTTCCTGGCACATTCCATTCAAATTTACAACCTAGACAAACGACTTCCAGAATGGCTCTGCTGCCCTAGTACCCAGATTTGGGAATGGAGAAATGCTGCATCCTTGTGCCGTTTCCCACAACAGCAGCTTTAAACCCACTGCAAAAGGTCACTAAATATTCACCAATTGCAGTTCTGTAAATGACACCTGCCCTCCAAAAAATACTGAGGTCGAAAATCGACCAAAAAATTCTAGAGTGCAACCTTCCAAAAGGAAAATTTGAAGAGGTATATTATACTCACACTTTTTTGCTTTTTTCTTTTAATAGAAAAGAAAAAGCCATGGAAAAATGATGAATTGTAGGAATTTTTACAGACATGTAAACCCAAATTACAAAAACCTATCAGCTCACACCAGTCATAATGGCCATCAAAAAAAATTCTGCGAACAATAAATGCTGACGTGATTGTGGAGAAATGCGTACCCTTGATTCTAAGGGGGACGTGGTAAGAGCCACTAATGAAAGCACAATGGAGTTGCCTTGAAAAGGTAAACGTTGAGCTACCGTACCAGTCAATCAATCATACCCACTGCTGGGTCTATCACCTGAGAAAATGAAAATCAAAAATCACAGGCTGGCAATCCTGCACTCCAGCAATATTTACCATAGGCAACACTTGGAAGCAACGAAAATGTCCATCGACAGAGGAATGCACCAAGAAGAAGTGGTCCATGTACACAATGGAATATTAGCCATGGAAAACATTGAAGCACTGCTCTTTGAGGCACCATACTTGAGCCTGGAGATAATCACAAAACATGAAGTAGGTCGGAAAGCAAAACACCTATATCCTATATTATCACTTATGGCATTATCTAATAACTGACACAGATGAACATATTTCCAAAGAGAAAGACACTCACAGGCTTAGAAAACAAACTATGCTCATCTGAAAGGAAAGGAGGGGGGAAATTGAGAAATGAACATTAGTGTTACCATACATATACCAATACATATTATATACATGTATCAAAAACACCGAACATATAGCAAGGGAGGTCGACGGAACACTGTAATATTTTACATGGGAAGAGGATCTGTACATTAATAGACATACATAATGTACAAATGAACCAGATTGTGTACACCTAGGACAAACAATATTCTAAACTTTACCCAGATTAAAAAAATTTTAAAAACCCAGAAGAAGTAATGAGACATAAACTTATGGGGATTCCTCCTGGCAATTTCCATTCTAATTTACAACCTAGGACAATGACTTCCAGAAAGGCTCTGCTGCCCTAGTACCCAGATTGGGGAATGGAGAAATGCTACCTCCTTGTGGCCGTTTCCCACAACAGCAGCTTTGAACCCACTGCAAAAGGTCACTAAATTTTCACCAACTTGCAGTTCTGTAAATGATACCTGCCCTCCAGAAAATTTCTGGGGTCTAAAATCGACCAAAAAATTCAAAAGAGGGCAAGCTTCGAAGAAGACAAGTTCAAGAGCTATATTGTACTCACGGGTTTTTCTTTTAAGAGAAAAGAAAAAGGGGTAGGAATATGACGAATTTAAAAAATTTTAATGACATGCATACCCATATTACAAAAACCTATCAGCTCACAGCAGTCAGAATGGCCATTAGGAAAAATGCTGCAAAAAATAAACCGTGAAGGGAGTGTGGAGAAATGCGTACCTTCGGTTGTAAGGGGGGGCATGTAAAGAGCCACTAATGAAAACACAGTGTAGGTGCTTTGAAAAGGGAAACATTGAGCTACCAGTCAATCAATCACAACCACTGCTTGGCCTATCACCTGAGAAAATGAGAATCAAAAAGTCACAGGCTGGCAAACCTGTACGCCAGCAAGATTTACCATAGCCAGCACTTGGAAGCAATGAAAATGTCCATCAACCGAGGAATGCACCAAGAAGAAGTGGTCCACGTACACAATGGAATGTTACTCTAATAATAAACTCAATTTAAAAACAAACAAAAGCAAGGAGACATCAACATTTGTGGGTTTATCCGGGCACATTGCACTCTAATTTATAACCGAAGAACACCACTGGCCGGTAGGTCTGTTTCCCTAGTACCAGCATGGGAAACGTAGAAAGGCTGCCGCTCTCTGGCCGTTACCTGCAAAAGCAGGTTTAAAGCCTGAGCTAATGGTCACTTCATATGAACAAGTACTGCAGGGCTGTAAATGAAACCTGCCCTCAAAATGTCTTGAGGGAGATAATGGCCAAAATATTTCAAATGGTGACACATACTTTAAGAAAACACTGTGAAGAAATAAGCTCTAATCACAGCTGGAAAAATAAAAAGATCATGTCTTAAAGCTCAATTTCAACGCATTATGAGACACATGCAAATTCAACCACAAAGAGGTATCAGCTCACACCACTCAGAATAATCATCAGCAAAAACTACAAAGAATAAATCCTGAAGGTGCTGGGAAGAAATACATGCCCTCCACTTTAAGTGGGACGTAACCTGGAAAGAGCCACTAAGGAGAACAGAACAGAGGTGCCTTTAAAAAGTAAACATTGAGCTACCATATGATCCAGCAGACCTATTCCTGGACCTATAAACTAAGAAGACAGAATTGGAAGGACACAGCCACGCAAATCTGCATTGCACACTATTACAATAGCCAAGATATGGAAGTAACCAAAAAGTCCACCGACAGATGGGTGGACAAAGAAGAACTGCTACCTGTACAGATGGAATATGAGCTAGTGAAAAAATGAAACAATGCCATTTGCAGCACCGTAGATGAGTCTAGAAGTAATCACGCAACTTGGAGTAAGTGAGAAAGCGAAAGACACATATCCTATCATATCATATATAGGGGTTGCCTAAAAAATGATACAAACAAAGATATTTCCACAGAGAAACACTATCATAGAATCAATATAAAAGCGTATGGTTCACCAAATAGAAAGGTGTGAGGAATGGATACATTACCGTATTGAGGTTAACAGAGAGATACAAACACCTGTGAAATATGTAATCACCAAAGACCTACGCAATACCAAGAGAAGACTACTCAACATTGTGTCATAAGCTACCTGGGAAAAGGCTCCGAAGAAGAATAGATATATGTATATGTGTGAAAGAACCACATCTTGCACACCTAGAACAAACAAAACATTGTAATCAAGTTTGCTGTGATAAAAAATAAAAATTAAGTTAAAAATACCAACAAGAAGTAATGAGAAATACATTAAAGGGCGTTTTCCTCTCACATGCCATTCTAATTTACAACCTAGAACACCACTTCCAGTAAGGCTCTGTTGACCTAGTAACCAGATTTGGAAAAGGAGAAATGCTGCCGCCATGTGGCCGATTCCCGCAAGAGCAGCTTTTAACCCACAGCTAATGGTCACTTACCATTCACAAGGACTCAGGGCTGTAAAGGACACCTGCCCTCAAAATTGTGCTGAGGTAGGGAATGGATAAAAAAAATTCAAAACAGGCAAAATTTTCAAGAAGATAGTATGAAGAGGTAAGTTTTACTCACTCTCTTTTTAAAGGAAGGAAAATGGATAAAAGCTCAGCCTCAGGAAGTATTAGACTCATGCAATCTAATCTACAAAAAGTCTTCAACTCACACCAGTCGACTGACCATTGGCAAAAAGTCTACAAACAATAAATGCGGAAGAGGTTTTAGAGAACTGTGTACCCTCTAGCTGCTGGTGAGATGTAAAAGGGTTAAACGCTAATAATGAGAACAGGAAAGAGCTGCGTTTAAAAGGAAAAATTGAGGTACCAGTCAATCCAGCAGGCGCACCAATGGGCCTCTCACCTGAGAAGAACAGAATGAAGAAGACCCGGGCTGCAAAAGCTGCACTGCAGCCTTATTCACAATAGACAAGACAGTGAAGCAACCAAAATGTCCATCTACAGATGAAAGGATAAAGAAGAAGTGGTCCATGTACACAATGAATACTAGCCATGGAAAACAATGAAACACTGCTCTTTGAGGCCCCATAGATGATCTTGGAGATAATCACAGAACATGAGGTAAGTCGGAAAGCAAAAGTCCTATATCCTATGATATCACTTATAGGCGTTATCTAATAACTGACACAAATGAACATATTTCCACACAGAAAGTCAATCACAGACTTATTAAAAAAGAACTATGCTTATCTAAAAGTAAAGGTGGGGGGAATGGATAAATGAAGATTAGCGTTACCATATGTATACAAATACATATTATATACATATATCAAAAAGACCGACCATATAGCAAGGAAGGATTACGGAACACTGTAATAATTTACAAGGGAAGAGGATCTCTACATAAATAGGTATGTAGAATATGTAGATGAACCAGAGTGTGTACACCTTGGACAAGCAACATTCTAACCATTACCCCAATTGAAAAAATTAAAACAAGGAACTAGGAGTAATGAGACATAGACTTATGGGGGGTTTTCCTGGCACATTCCATTCAAATTTACAACCTAGACAAACGACTTCTAGAATGGCTCTGCTGCCCTAGTACCCAGATTTGGGAATGGAGAAATGCTGCATCCTTGTGGCCGTTTCCCACAACAGCAGCTTTAAACCCACTGCAAAAGGTCACTAAATATTCACCAATTGCAGTTCTGTAAATGACACCTGCCCTCCAAAAAATACTGAGGTCGAAAATCGACCAAAAAATTCTAGAGTGCAACCTTCCAAAAAGAATATTTGAAGAGGTATATTATACTCACACTTTTTTGCTTTTTTCTTTTAACAGAAAAGAAAAAGCCGTGGAAAAATGATGAATTGTAGGAATTTTTACAAACATGTAAACCCAAATTACAAAAACCTATCAGCTCACACCAGTCATAATGGCCATCAAAAAAAATTCTGCCAACAATAAATGCTGACGTGATTGTGGAGAAATGCGTACCCTTGATTCTAAGGGGGACGTGGTAAGAGCCACTAATGAAAGCACAATGGAGTTGCCTTGAAAAGGTAAACGTTGAGCTACCGTACCAGTCAATCAATCATACCCACTGCTGGGTCTATCACCTGAGAAAATGAAAATCAAAAATCACAGGCTGGCAATCCTGCACTCCAGCAATATTTACCATAGGCAACACTTGGAAGCAACGAAAATGTCCATCGACAGAGGAATGCACCAAGAAGAAGTGGTCCATGTACACAATGGAATATTAGCCATGGAAAACATTGAAGCACTGCTCTTTGAGGCACCATACTTGAGCCTGGAGATAATCACAAAACATGAAGTAGGTCGGAAAGCAAAACACCTATATCCTATATTATCACTTATGGCATTATCTAATAACTGACACAGATGAACATATTTCCAAAGAGAAAGACACTCACAGGCTTAGAAAACAAACTATGCTCATCTGAAAGGAAAGGAGGGGGGAAATTGAGAAATGAACATTAGTGTTACCATACATATACAAATACATATTATATACATGTATCAAAAACACCGAACATATAGCAAGGGAGGTCGACGGAACACTGTAATATTTTACATGGGAAGAGGATCTGTACATTAATAGACATACATAATGTACAAATGAACCAGATTGTGTACACCTAGGACAAACAATATTCTAAACTTTACCCAGATTAAAAAAAATTTTAAAAACCCAGAAGAAGTAATGAGACATAAACTTATGGGGATTCCTCCTGGCAATTTCCATTCTAATTTACAACCTAGGACAATGACTTCCAGAAAGGCTCTGCTGCCCTAGTACCCAGATTGGGGAATGGAGAAATGCTACCTCCTTGTGGCCGTTTCCCACAACAGCAGCTTTGAACCCACTGCAAAAGGTCACTAAATTTTCACCAACTTGCAGTTCTGTAAATGATACCTGCCCTCCAGAAAATTTCTGGGGTCTAAAATCGACCAAAAAATTCAAAAGAGGGCAAGCTTCGAAGAAGACAAGTTCAAGAGCTATATTGTACTCACGGGTTTTTCTTTTAAGAGAAAAGAAAAAGGGGTAGGAATATGACGAATTTAAAAAATTTTAATGACATGCATACCCATATTACAAAAACCTATCAGCTCACAGCAGTCAGAATGGCCATTAGGAAAAATGCTGCAAAAAATAAACCGTGAAGGGAGTGTGGAGAAATGCGTACCTTCGGTTGTAAGGGGGGGCATGTAAAGAGCCACTAATGAAAACACAGTGTAGGTGCTTTGAAAAGGGAAACATTGAGCTACCAGTCAATCAATCACAACCACTGCTTGGCCTATCACCTGAGAAAATGAGAATCAAAAAGTCACAGGCTGGCAAACCTGTACGCCAGCAAGATTTACCATAGCCAGCACTTGGAAGCAATGAAAATGTCCATCAACCGAGGAATGCACCAAGAAGAAGTGGTCCACGTACACAATGGAATGTTACTCTAATAATAAACTCAATTTAAAAACAAACAAAAGCAAGGAGACATCAACATTTGTGGGTTTATCCGGGCACATTGCACTCTAATTTATAACCGAAGAACACCACTGGCCGGTAGGTCTGTTTCCCTAGTACCAGCATGGGAAACGTAGAAAGGCTGCCGCTCTCTGGCCGTTACCTGCAAAAGCAGGTTTAAAGCCTGAGCTAATGGTCACTTCATATGAACAAGTACTGCAGGGCTGTAAATGAAACCTGCCCTCAAAATGTCTTGAGGGAGATAATGGCCAAAATATTTCAAATGGTGACACATACTTTAAGAAAACGCTGTGAAGAAATAAGCTCTAATCACAGCTGGAAAAATAAAAAGATCATGTCTTAAAGCTCAATTTCAACGCATTATGAGACACATGCAAATTCAACCACAAAGAGGTATCAGCTCACACCACTCAGAATAATCATCAGCAAAAACTACAAAGAATAAATCCTGAAGGTGCTGGGAAGAAATACATGCCCTCCACTTTAAGTGGGACGTAACCTGGAAAGAGCCACTAAGGAGAACAGAACAGAGGTGCCTTTAAAAAGTAAACATTGAGCTACCATATGATCCAGCAGACCTATTCCTGGACCTATAAACTAAGAAGACAGAATTGGAAGGACACAGCCACGCAAATCTGCATTGCACACTATTACAATAGCCAAGATATGGAAGTAACCAAAAAGTCCACCGACAGATGGGTGGACAAAGAAGAACTGCTACCTGTACAGATGGAATATGAGCTAGTGAAAAAATGAAACAATGCCATTTGCAGCACCGTAGATGAGTCTAGAAGTAATCACGCAACTTGGAGTAAGTGAGAAAGCGAAAGACACATATCCTATCATATCATATATAGGTGTTACCTAAAAAATGATACAAACAAAGATATTTCCACAGAGAAACACTATCATAGAATCAATATAAAAACGTATGGTTCACCAAATAGAAAGGTGTGAGGAATGGATACATTACCGTATTGAGGTTAACAGAGAGATACAAACACCTGTGAAATATGTAATCACCAAAGACCTACGCAATACCAAGAGAAGACTACTCAACATTGTTTCATAACCTACCTGGGAAAAGGCTCCGAAGAAGAATAGATATAGGTATATGTGTGATAAAACCACATCTTGCACACCTAGAACAAACAAAACATTGTAATCAAGTTTGCTGTGATAAAAAATAAAAATTAAGTTAAAAATACCAACAAGAAGTAATGAGACATACATTAAAGGGCGTTTTCCTCTCACATGCCATTCTAATTTACAACCTAGAACACCACTTCCAGTAAGGCTCTGTTGACCTAGTAACCAGATTTGGTAAAGGAGAAATGCTGCCGCCATGTGGCCGATTCCCGCAAGAGCAGCTTTTAACCCACAGCTAATGGTCACTTACCATTCACAAGGACTCAGGGCTGTAAAGGACACCTGCCCTCAAAATTGTGCTGAGGTAGGGAATGGATAAAAAAAATTCAAAACAGGCAAAATTTTCAAGAAGATAGTATGAAGAGGTAAGTTTTACTCACTCTCTTTTTAAAGAAAGGAAAATGGATAAAAGCTCAGCCTCAGGAAGTATTAGACTCATGCAATCTAATCTACAAAAAGTCTTCAACTCACACCAGTCGACTGACCATTGGCAAAAAGTCTACAAACAATAAATGCGGAAGAGGTTTTAGAGAACTGTGTACCCTCTAGCTGCTGGTGAGATGTAAAAGGGTTAAACGCTAATAATGAGAACAGGAAAGAGCTGCGTTTAAAAGGAAAAATTGAGGTACCAGTCAATCCAGCAGGCGCACCAATGGGCCTCTCACCTGAGAAGACCAGAATGAAGAAGACCCGGGCTGCAAAAGCTGCACTGCAGCCTTATTCACAATAGACAAGACAGTGAAGCAACCAAAATGTCCATCTACAGATGAAAGGAAAAAGAAGAAGTGGTCCATGTACACAATGAATACTAGCCATGGAAAACAATGAAACACTGCTCTTTGAGGCCCCATAGATGATCTTGGAGATAATCACAGAACATGAGGTAAGTCGGAAAGCAAAAGTCCTATATCCTATGATATCACTTATAGGCGTTATCTAATAACTGACACAAATGAACATATTTCCACACAGAAAGTCAATCACAGACTTATTAAAAAAGAACTATGCTTATCTAAAAGTAAAGGTGGGGGGAATGGATAAATGAAGATTAGCATTACCATATGTATACAAATACATATTATATACATATATCAAAAAGACCGACCATATAGTAAGGAAGGATTACGGATCACTGTAATAATTTACAAGGGAAGAGGATCTCTACATAAATAGGTATGTAGAATATGTAGTTGAACCAGAGTGTGTACACCTTGGACAAGCAACATTCTAACCATTACCCCAATTGAAAAAATTAAAACAACGAACTAGGAGTAATGAGACATAGACTTATGGGGGGTTTTCCTGGCACATTCCATTCAAATTTACAACCTAGACAAACGACTTCCAGAATGGCTCTGCTGCCCTAGTACCCAGATTTGGGAATGGAGAAATGCTGCATCCTTGTGCCGTTTCCCACAACAGCAGCTTTAAACCCACTGCAAAAGGTCACTAAATATTCACCAATTGCAGTTCTGTAAATGACACCTGCCCTCCAAAAAATACTGAGGTCGAAAATCGACCAAAAAATTCTAGAGTGCAACCTTCCAAAAGGAAAATTTGAAGAGGTATATTATACTCACACTTTTTTGCTTTTTTCTTTTAATAGAAAAGAAAAAGCCATGGAAAAATGATGAATTGTAGGAATTTTTACAGACATGTAAACCCAAATTACAAAAACCTATCAGCTCACACCAGTCATAATGGCCATCAAAAAAAATTCTGCGAACAATAAATGCTGACGTGATTGTGGAGAAATGCGTACCCTTGATTCTAAGGGGGACGTGGTAAGAGCCACTAATGAAAGCACAATGGAGTTGCCTTGAAAAGGTAAACGTTGAGCTACCGTACTAGTCAATCAATCATACCCACTGCTGGGTCTATCACCTGAGAAAATGAAAATCAAAAATCACAGGCTGGCAATCCTGCACTCCAGCAATATTTACCATAGGCAACACTTGGAAGCAACGAAAATGTCCATCGACAGAGGAATGCACCAAGAAGAAGTGGTCCATGTACACAATGGAATATTAGCCATGGAAAACATTGAAGCACTGCTCTTTGAGGCACCATACTTGAGCCTGGAGATAATCACAAAACATGAAGTAGGTCGGAAAGCAAAACACCTATATCCTATATTATCACTTATGGCATTATCTAATAACTGACACAGATGAACATATTTCCAAAGAGAAAGACACTCACAGGCTTAGAAAACAAACTATGCTCATCTGAAAGGAAAGGAGGGGGGAAATTGAGAAATGAACATTAGTGTTACCATACATATACAAATACATATTATATACATGTATCAAAAACACCGAACATATAGCAAGGGAGGTCGACGGAACACTGTAATATTTTACATGGGAAGAGGATCTGTACATTAATAGACATACATAATGTACAAATGAACCAGATTGTGTACACCTAGGACAAACAATATTCTAAACTTTACCCAGATTAAAAAAATTTTAAAAACCCAGAAGAAGTAATGAGACATAAACTTATGGGGATTCCTCCTGGCAATTTCCATTCTAATTTACAACCTAGGACAATGACTTCCAGAAAGGCTCTGCTGCCCTAGTACCCAGATTGGGGAATGGAGAAATGCTACCTCCTTGTGGCCGTTTCCCACAACAGCAGCTTTGAACCCACTGCAAAAGGTCACTAAATTTTCACCAACTTGCAGTTCTGTAAATGATACCTGCCCTCCAGAAAATTTCTGGGGTCAAAAATCGACCAAAAAATTCAAAAGAGGGCAAGCTTCGAAGAAGACAAGTTCAAGAGCTATATTGTACTCACGGGTTTTTCTTTTAAGAGAAAAGAAAAAGGGGTAGGAATATGACGAATTTAAAAAATTTTAATGACATGCATACCCATATTACAAAAACCTATCAGCTCACAGCAGTCAGAATGGCCATTAGGAAAAATGCTGCAAAAAATAAACCGTGAAGGGAGTGTGGAGAAATGCGTACCTTCAGTTGTAAGGGGGGGCATGTAAAGAGCCACTAATGAAAACACAGTGTAGGTGCTTTGAAAAGGGAAACATTGAGCTACCAGTCAATCAATCACAACCACTGCTTGGCCTATCACCTGAGAAAATGAGAATCAAAAAGTCACAGGCTGGCAAACCTGTACGCCAGCAAGATTTACCATAGCCAGCACTTGGAAGCAATGAAAATGTCCATCAACCGAGGAATGCACCAAGAAGAAGTGGTCCACGTACACAATGGAATGTTACTCTAATAATAAACTCAATTTAAAAACAAACAAAAGCAAGGAGACATCAACATTTGTGGGTTTATCCGGGCACATTGCACTCTAATTTATAACCGAAGAACACCACTGGCCGGTAGGTCTGTTTCCCTAGTACCAGCATGGGAAACGTAGAAAGGCTGCCGCTCTCTGCCCGTTACCTGCAAAAGCAGGTTTAAAGCCTGAGCTAATGGTCACTTCATATGAACAAGTACTGCAGGGCTGTAAATGAAACCTGCCCTCAAAATGTCTTGAGGGAGATAATGGCCAAAATATTTCAAATGGTGACACATACTTTAAGAAAACACTGTGAAGAAATAAGCTCTAATCACAGCTGGAAAAATAAAAAGATCATGTCTTAAAGCTCAATTTCAACGCATTATGAGACACATGCAAATTCAACCACAAAGAGGTATCAGCTCACACCACTCAGAATAATCATCAGCAAAAACTACAAAGAATAAATCCTGAAGGTGCTGGGAAGAAATACATGCCCTCCACTTTAAGTGGGACGTAACCTGGAAAGAGCCACTAAGGAGAACAGAACAGAGGTGCCTTTAAAAAGTAAACATTGAGCTACCATATGATCCAGCAGACCTATTCCTGGACCTATAAACTAAGAAGACAGAATTGGAAGGACACAGCCACGCAAATCTGCATTGCACACTATTACAATAGCCAAGATATGGAAGTAACCAAAAAGTCCACCGACAGATGGGTGGACAAAGAAGAACTGCTACCTGTACAGATGGAATATGAGCTAGTGAAAAAATGAAACAATGCCATTTGCAGCACCGTAGATGAGTCTAGAAGTAATCACGCAACTTGGAGTAAGTGAGAAAGCGAAAGACACATATCCTATCATATCATATATAGGGGTTACCTAAAAAATGATACAAACAAAGATATTTCCACAGAGAAACACTATCATAGAATCAATATAAAAACGTATGGTTCACCAAATAGAAAGGTGTGAGGAATGGATACATTACCGTATTGAGGTTAACAGAGAGATACAAACACCTGTGAAATATGTAATCACCAAAGACCTACGCAATACCAAGAGAAGACTACTCAACATTGTTTCATAACCTACCTGGGAAAAGGCTCCGAAGAAGGATAGATATAGGTATATGTGTGATAGAACCACATCTTGCACACCTAGAACAAACAAAACATTGTAATCAAGTTTGCTGTGATAAAAAATAAAAATTAAGTTAAAAATACCAACAAGAAGTAATGAGACATACATTAAAGGGCGTTTTCCTCTCACATGCCATTCTAATTTACAACCTAGAACACCACTTCCAGTAAGGCTCTGTTGACCTAGTAACCAGATTTGGTAAAGGAGAAATGCTGCCGCCATGTGGCCGATTCCCGCAAGAGCAGCTTTTAACCCACAGCTAATGGTCACTTACCATTCACAAGGACTCAGGGCTGTAAAGGACACCTGCCCTCAAAATTGTGCTGAGGTAGGGAATGGATAAAAAAAATTCAAAACAGGCAAAATTTTCAAGAAGATAGTATGAAGAGGTAAGTTTTACTCACTCTCTTTTTAAAGAAAGGAAAATGGATAAAAGCTCAGCCTCAGGAAGTATTAGACTCATGCAATCTAATCTACAAAAAGTCTTCAACTCACACCAGTCGACTGACCATTGGCAAAAAGTCTACAAACAATAAATGCGGAAGAGGTTTTAGAGAACTGTGTACCCTCTAGCTGCTGGTGAGATGTAAAAGGGTTAAACGCTAATAATGAGAACAGGAAAGAGCTGCGTTTAAAAGGAAAAATTGAGGTACCAGTCAATCCAGCAGGCGCACCAATGGGCCTCTCACCTGAGAAGACCAGAATGAAGAAGACCCGGGCTGCAAAAGCTGCACTGCAGCCTTATTCACAATAGACAAGACAGTGAAGCAACCAAAATGTCCATCTACAGATGAAAGGAAAAAGAAGAAGTGGTCCATGTACACAATGAATACTAGCCATGGAAAACAATGAAACACTGCTCTTTGAGGCCCCATAGATGATCTTGGAGATAATCACAGAACATGAGGTAAGTCGGAAAGCAAAAGTCCTATATCCTATGATATCACTTATAGGCGTTATCTAATAACTGACACAAATGAACATATTTCCACACAGAAAGTCAATCACAGACTTATTAAAAAAGAACTATGCTTATCTAAAAGTAAAGGTGGGGGGAATGGATAAATGAAGATTAGCATTACCATATGTATACAAATACATATTATATACATATATCAAAAAGACCGACCATATAGCAAGGAAGGATTACGGATCACTGTAATAATTTACAAGGGAAGAGGATCTCTACATAAATAGGTATGTAGAATATGTAGTTGAACCAGAGTGTGTACACCTTGGACAAGCAACATTCTAACCATTACCCCAATTGAAAAAATTAAAACAACGAACTAGGAGTAATGAGACATAGACTTATGGGGGGTTTTCCTGGCACATTCCATTCAAATTTACAACCTAGACAAACGACTTCCAGAATGGCTCTGCTGCCCTAGTACCCAGATTTGGGAATGGAGAAATGCTGCATCCTTGTGCCGTTTCCCACAACAGCAGCTTTAAACCCACTGCAAAAGGTCACTAAATATTCACCAATTGCAGTTCTGTAAATGACACCTGCCCTCCAAAAAATACTGAGGTCGAAAATCGACCAAAAAATTCTAGAGTGCAACCTTCCAAAAGGAAAATTTGAAGAGGTATATTATACTCACACTTTTTTGCTTTTTTCTTTTAATAGAAAAGAAAAAGCCATGGAAAAATGATGAATTGTAGGAATTTTTACAGACATGTAAACCCAAATTACAAAAACCTATCAGCTCACACCAGTCATAATGGCCATCAAAAAAAATTCTGCGAACAATAAATGCTGACGTGATTGTGGAGAAATGCGTACCCTTGATTCTAAGGGGGACGTGGTAAGAGCCACTAATGAAAGCACAATGGAGTTGCCTTGAAAAGGTAAACGTTGAGCTACCGTACCAGTCAATCAATCATACCCACTGCTGGGTCTATCACCTGAGAAAATGAAAATCAAAAATCACAGGCTGGCAATCCTGCACTCCAGCAATATTTACCATAGGCAACACTTGGAAGCAACGAAAATGTCCATCGACAGAGGAATGCACCAAGAAGAAGTGGTCCATGTACACAATGGAATATTAGCCATGGAAAACATTGAAGCACTGCTCTTTGAGGCACCATACTTGAGCCTGGAGATAATCACAAAACATGAAGTAGGTCGGAAAGCAAAACACCTATATCCTATATTATCACTTATGGCATTATCTAATAACTGACACAGATGAACATATTTCCAAAGAGAAAGACACTCACAGGCTTAGAAAACAAACTATGCTCATCTGAAAGGAAAGGAGGGGGGAAATTGAGAAATGAACATTAGTGTTACCATACATATACAAATACATATTATATACATGTATCAAAAACACCGAACATATAGCAAGGGAGGTCGACGGAACACTGTAATATTTTACATGGGAAGAGGATCTGTACATTAATAGACATACATAATGTACAAATGAACCAGATTGTGTACACCTAGGACAAACAATATTCTAAACTTTACCCAGATTAAAAAAATTTTAAAAACCCAGAAGAAGTAATGAGACATAAACTTATGGGGATTCCTCCTGGCAATTTCCATTCTAATTTACAACCTAGGACAATGACTTCCAGAAAGGCTCTGCTGCCCTAGTACCCAGATTGGGGAATGGAGAAATGCTACCTCCTTGTGGCCGTTTCCCACAACAGCAGCTTTGAACCCACTGCAAAAGGTCACTAAATTTTCACCAACTTGCAGTTCTGTAAATGATACCTGCCCTCCAGAAAATTTCTGGGGTCAAAAATCGACCAAAAAATTCAAAAGAGGGCAAGCTTCGAAGAAGACAAGTTCAAGAGCTATATTGTACTCACGGGTTTTTCTTTTAAGAGAAAAGAAAAAGGGGTAGGAATATGACGAATTTAAAAAATTTTAATGACATGCATACCCATATTACAAAAACCTATCAGCTCACAGCAGTCAGAATGGCCATTAGGAAAAATGCTGCAAAAAATAAACCGTGAAGGGAGTGTGGAGAAATGCGTACCTTCGGTTGTAAGGGGGGGCATGTAAAGAGCCACTAATGAAAACACAGTGTAGGTGCTTTGAAAAGGGAAACATTGAGCTACCAGTCAATCAATCACAACCACTGCTTGGCCTATCACCTGAGAAAATGAGAATCAAAAAGTCACAGGCTGGCAAACCTGTACGCCAGCAAGATTTACCATAGCCAGCACTTGGAAGCAATGAAAATGTCCATCAACCGAGGAATGCACCAAGAAGAAGTGGTCCACGTACACAATGGAATGTTACTCTAATAATAAATATAAACTCAATTTAAAAACAAACAAAAGCAAGGAGACATCAACATTTGTGGGTTTATCCGGGCACATTGCACTCTAATTTATAACCGAAGAACACCACTGGCCGGTAGGTCTGTTTCCCTAGTACCAGCATGGGAAACGTAGAAAGGCTGCCGCTCTCTGGCCGTTACCTGCAAAAGCAGGTTTAAAGCCTGAGCTAATGGTCACTTCATATGAACAAGTACTGCAGGGCTGTAAATGAAACCTGCCCTCAAAATGTCTTGAGGGAGATAATGGCCAAAATATTTCAAATGGTGACACATACTTTAAGAAAACACTGTGAAGAAATAAGCTCTAATCACAGCTGGAAAAATAAAAAGATCATGTCTTAAAGCTCAATTTCAACGCATTATGAGACACATGCAAATTCAGCCACAAAGAGGTATCAGCTCACACCACTCAGAATAATCATCAGCAAAAACTACAAAGAATAAATCCTGAAGGTGCTGGGAAGAAATACATGCCCTCCACTTTAAGTGGGACGTAACCTGGAAAGAGCCACTAAGGAGAACAGAACAGAGGTGCCTTTAAAAAGTAAACATTGAGCTACCATATGATCCAGCAGACCTATTCCTGGACCTATAAACTAAGAAGACAGAATTGGAAGGACACAGCCACGCAAATCTGCATTGCACACTATTACAATAGCCAAGATATGGAAGTAACCAAAAAGTCCACCGACAGATGGGTGGACAAAGAAGAACTGCTACCTGTACAGATGGAATATGAGCTAGTGAAAAAATGAAACAATGCCATTTGCAGCACCGTAGATGAGTCTAGAAGTAATCACGCAACTTGGAGTAAGTGAGAAAGCGAAAGACACATATCCTATCATATCATATATAGGGGTTACCTAAAAAATGATACAAACAAAGATATTTCCACAGAGAAACACTATCATAGAATCAATATAAAAACGTATGGTTCACCAAATAGAAAGGTGTGAGGAATGGATACATTACCGTATTGAGGTTAACAGAGAGATACAAACACCTGTGAAATATGTAATCACCAAAGACCTACGCAATACCAAGAGAAGACTACTCAACATTGTTTCATAACCTACCTGGGAAAAGGCTCCGAAGAAGAATAGATATATGTATATGTGTGATAGAACCACATCTTGCACACCTAGAACAAACAAAACATTGTAATCAAGTTTGCTGTGATAAAAAATAAAAATTAAGTTAAAAATACCAACAAGAAGTAATGAGACATACATTAAAGGGCGTTTTCCTCTCACATGCCATTCTAATTTACAACCTAGAACACCACTTCCAGTAAGGCTCTGTTGACCTAATAACCAGATTTGGTAAAGGAGAAATGCTGCCGCCATGTGGCCGATTCCCGCAAGAGCAGCTTTTAACCCACAGCTAATGGTCACTTACCATTCACAAGGACTCAGGGCTGTAAAGGACACCTGCCCTCAAAATTGTGCTGAGGTAGGGAATGGATAAAAAAAATTCAAAACAGGCAAAATTTTCAAGAAGATAGTATGAAGAGGTAAGTTTTACTCACTCTCTTTTTAAAGAAAGGAAAATGGATAAAAGCTCAGCCTCAGGAAGTATTAGACTCATGCAATCTAATCTACAAAAAGTCGTCAATTCACACCAGTCGACTGACCATTGGCAAAAAGTCTACAAACAATAAATGCTGAAGAGGTTTTAGAGAACTGTGTACCCTCTAGCTGCTGGTGAGATGTAAAAGGGTTAAACGCTAATAATGAGAACAGGAAAGAGCTGCGTTTAAAAGGAAAAATTGAGGTACCAGTCAATCCAGCAGGCGCACCAATGGGCCTCTCACCTGAGAAGAACAGAATGAAGAAGACCCGGGCTGCAAAAGCTGCACTGCAGCCTTATTCACAATAGACAAGACAGTGAAGCAACCAAAATGTCCATCTACAGATGAAAGGATAAAGAAGAAGTGGTCCATGTACACAATGAATACTAGCCATGGAAAACAATGAAACACTGCTCTTTGAGGCCCCATAGATGATCTTGGAGATAATCACAGAACATGAGGTAAGTCGGAAAGCAAAAGTCCTATATCCTATGATATCACTTATAGGCGTTATCTAATAACTGACACAAATGAACATATTTCCACACAGAAAGTCAATCACAGACTTATTAAAAAAGAACTATGCTTATCTAAAAGTAAAGGTGGGGGGAATGGATAAATGAAGATTAGCGTTACCATATGTATACAAATACATATTATATACATATATCAAAAAGACCGACCATATAGCAAGGAAGGATTACGGAACACTGTAATAATTTACAAGGGAAGAGGATCTCTACATAAATAGGTATGTAGAATATGTAGATGAACCAGAGTGTGTACACCTTGGACAAGCAACATTCTAACCATTACCCCAATTGAAAAAATTAAAACAACGAACTAGGAGTAATGAGACATAGACTTATGGGGGGTTTTCCTGGCACATTCCATTCAAATTTACAACCTAGACAAACGACTTCTAGAATGGCTCTGCTGCCCTAGTACCCAGATTTGGGAATGGAGAAATGCTGCATCCTTGTGGCCGTTTCCCACAACAGCAGCTTTAAACCCACTGCAAAAGGTCACTAAATATTCACCAATTGCAGTTCTGTAAATGACACCTGCCCTCCAAAAAATACTGAGGTCGAAAATCGACCAAAAAATTCTAGAGTGCAACCTTCCAAAAAGAATATTTGAAGAGGTATATTATACTCACACTTTTTTGCTTTTTTCTTTTAACAGAAAAGAAAAAGCCGTGGAAAAATGATGAATTGTAGGAATTTTTACAAACATGTAAACCCAAATTACAAAAACCTATCAGCTCACACCAGTCATAATGGCCATCAAAAAAAATTCTGCCAACAATAAATGCTGACGTGATTGTGGAGAAATGCGTACCCTTGATTCTAAGGGGGACGTGGTAAGAGCCATTAATGAAAGCACAATGGAGTTGCCTTGAAAAGGTAAACGTTGAGCTACCGTACCAGTCAATCAATCATACCCACTGCTGGGTCTATCACCTGAGAAAATGAAAATCAAAAATCACAGGCTGGCAATCCTGCACTCCAGCAATATTTACCATAGGCAACACTTGGAAGCAACGAAAATGTCCATCGACAGAGGAATGCACCAAGAAGAAGTGGTCCATGTACACAATGGAATATTAGCCATGGAAAACATTGAAGCACTGCTCTTTGAGGCACCATACTTGAGCCTGGAGATAATCACAAAACATGAAGTAGGTCGGAAAGCAAAACACCTATATCCTATATTATCACTTATGGCATTATCTAATAACTGACACAGATGAACATATTTCCAAAGAGAAAGACACTCACAGGCTTAGAAAACAAACTATGCTCATCTGAAAGGAAAGGAGGGGGGAAATTGAGAAATGAACATTAGTGTTACCATACATATACAAATACATATTATATACATGTATCAAAAACACCGAACATATAGCAAGGGAGGTCGACGGAACACTGTAATATTTTACATGGGAAGAGGATCTGTACATTAATAGACATACATAATGTACAAATGAACCAGATTGTGTACACCTAGGACAAACAATATTCTAAACTTTACCCAGATTAAAAAAATTTTAAAAACCCAGAAGAAGTAATGAGACATAAACTTATGGGGATTCCTCCTGGCAATTTCCATTCTAATTTACAACCTAGGACAATGACTTCCAGAAAGGCTCTGCTGCCCTAGTACCCAGATTGGGGAATGGAGAAATGCTACCTCCTTGTGGCCGTTTCCCACAACAGCAGCTTTGAACCCACTGCAAAAGGTCACTAAATTTTCACCAACTTGCAGTTCTGTAAATGATACCTGCCCTCCAGAAAATTTCTGGGGTCAAAAATCGACCAAAAAATTCAAAAGAGGGCAAGCTTCGAAGAAGACAAGTTCAAGAGCTATATTGTACTCACGGGTTTTTCTTTTAAGAGAAAAGAAAAAGGGGTAGGAATATGACGAATTTAAAAAATTTTAATGACATGCATACCCATATTACAAAAACCTATCAGCTCACAGCAGTCAGAATGGCCATTAGGAAAAATGCTGCAAAAAATAAACCGTGAAGGGAGTGTGGAGAAATGCGTACCTTCGGTTGTAAGGGGGGGCATGTAAAGAGCCACTAATGAAAACACAGTGTAGGTGCTTTGAAAAGGGAAACATTGAGCTACCAGTCAATCAATCACAACCACTGCTTGGCCTATCACCTGAGAAAATGAGAATCAAAAAGTCACAGGCTGGCAAACCTGTACGCCAGCAAGATTTACCATAGCCAGCACTTGGAAGCAATGAAAATGTCCATCAACCGAGGAATGCACCAAGAAGAAGTGGTCCACGTACACAATGGAATGTTACTCTAATAATAAATATAAACTCAATTTAAAAACAAACAAAAGCAAGGAGACATCAACATTTGTGGGTTTATCCGGGCACATTGCACTCTAATTTATAACCGAAGAACACCACTGGCCGGTAGGTCTGTTTCCCTAGTACCAGCATGGGAAACGTAGAAAGGCTGCCGCTCTCTGGCCGTTACCTGCAAAAGCAGGTTTAAAGCCTGAGCTAATGGTCACTTCATATGAACAAGTACTGCAGGGCTGTAAATGAAACCTGCCCTCAAAATGTCTTGAGGGAGATAATGGCCAAAATATTTCAAATGGTGACACATACTTTAAGAAAACACTGTGAAGAAATAAGCTCTAATCACAGCTGGAAAAATAAAAAGATCATGTCTTAAAGCTCAATTTCAACGCATTATGAGACACATGCAAATTCAACCACAAAGAGGTATCAGCTCACACCACTCAGAATAATCATCAGCAAAAACTACAAAGAATAAATCCTGAAGGTGCTGGGAAGAAATACATGCCCTCCACTTTAAGTGGGACGTAACCTGGAAAGAGCCACTAAGGAGAACAGAACAGAGGTGCCTTTAAAAAGTAAACATTGAGCTACCATATGATCCAGCAGACCTATTCCTGGACCTATAAACTAAGAAGACAGAATTGGAAGGACACAGCCACGCAAATCTGCATTGCACACTATTACAATAGCCAAGATATGGAAGTAACCAAAAAGTCCACCGACAGATGGGTGGACAAAGAAGAACTGCTACCTGTACAGATGGAATATGAGCTAGTGAAAAAATGAAACAATGCCATTTGCAGCACCGTAGATGAGTCTAGAAGTAATCACGCAACTTGGAGTAAGTGAGAAAGCGAAAGACACATATCCTATCATATCATATATAGGGGTTACCTAAAAAATGATACAAACAAAGATATTTCCACAGAGAAACACTATCATAGAATCAATATAAAAACGTATGGTTCACCAAATAGAAAGGTGTGAGGAATGGATACATTACCGTATTGAGGTTAACAGAGAGATACAAACACCTGTGAAATATGTAATCACCAAAGACCTACGCAATACCAAGAGAAGACTACTCAACATTGTTTCATAACCTACCTGGGAAAAGGCTCCGAAGAAGAATAGATATATGTATATGTGTGATAGAACCACATCTTGCACACCTAGAACAAACAAAACATTGTAATCAAGTTTGCTGTGATAAAAAATAAAAATTAAGTTAAAAATACCAACAAGAAGTAATGAGACATACATTAAAGGGCGTTTTCCTCTCACATGCCATTCTAATTTACAACCTAGAACACCACTTCCAGTAAGGCTCTGTTGACCTAATAACCAGATTTGGTAAAGGAGAAATGCTGCCGCCATGTGGCCGATTCCCGCAAGAGCAGCTTTTAACCCACAGCTAATGGTCACTTACCATTCACAAGGACTCAGGGCTGTAAAGGACACCTGCCCTCAAAATTGTGCTGAGGTAGGGAATGGATAAAAAAAATTCAAAACAGGCAAAATTTTCAAGAAGATAGTATGAAGAGGTAAGTTTTACTCACTCTCTTTTTAAAGAAAGGAAAATGGATAAAAGCTCAGCCTCAGGAAGTATTAGACTCATGCAATCTAATCTACAAAAAGTCGTCAATTCACACCAGTCGACTGACCATTGGCAAAAAGTCTACAAACAATAAATGCTGAAGAGGTTTTAGAGAACTGTGTACCCTCTAGCTGCTGGTGAGATGTAAAAGGGTTAAACGCTAATAATGAGAACAGGAAAGAGCTGCGTTTAAAAGGAAAAATTGAGGTACCAGTCAATCCAGCAGGCGCACCAATGGGCCTCTCACCTGAGAAGAACAGAATGAAGAAGACCCGGGCTGCAAAAGCTGCACTGCAGCCTTATTCACAATAGACAAGACAGTGAAGCAACCAAAATGTCCATCTACAGATGAAAGGATAAAGAAGAAGTGGTCCATGTACACAATGAATACTAGCCATGGAAAACAATGAAACACTGCTCTTTGAGGCCCCATAGATGATCTTGGAGATAATCACAGAACATGAGGTAAGTCGGAAAGCAAAAGTCCTATATCCTATGATATCACTTATAGGCGTTATCTAATAACTGACACAAATGAACATATTTCCACACAGAAAGTCAATCACAGACTTATTAAAAAAGAACTATGCTTATCTAAAAGTAAAGGTGGGGGGAATGGATAAATGAAGATTAGCGTTACCATATGTATACAAATACATATTATATACATATATCAAAAAGACCGACCATATAGCAAGGAAGGATTACGGAACACTGTAATAATTTACAAGGGAAGAGGATCTCTACATAAATAGGTATGTAGAATATGTAGATGAACCAGAGTGTGTACACCTTGGACAAGCAACATTCTAACCATTACCCCAATTGAAAAAATTAAAACAACGAACTAGGAGTAATGAGACATAGACTTATGGGGGGTTTTCCTGGCACATTCCATTCAAATTTACAACCTAGACAAACGACTTCTAGAATGGCTCTGCTGCCCTAGTACCCAGATTTGGGAATGGAGAAATGCTGCATCCTTGTGGCCGTTTCCCACAACAGCAGCTTTAAACCCACTGCAAAAGGTCACTAAATATTCACCAATTGCAGTTCTGTAAATGACACCTGCCCTCCAAAAAATACTGAGGTCGAAAATCGACCAAAAAATTCTAGAGTGCAACCTTCCAAAAAGAATATTTGAAGAGGTATATTATACTCACACTTTTTTGCTTTTTTCTTTTAACAGAAAAGAAAAAGCCGTGGAAAAATGATGAATTGTAGGAATTTTTACAAACATGTAAACCCAAATTACAAAAACCTATCAGCTCACACCAGTCATAATGGCCATCAAAAAAAATTCTGCCAACAATAAATGCTGACGTGATTGTGGAGAAATGCGTACCCTTGATTCTAAGGGGGACGTGGTAAGAGCCACTAATGAAAGCACAATGGAGTTGCCTTGAAAAGGTAAACGTTGAGCTACCGTACCAGTCAATCAATCATACCCACTGCTGGGTCTATCACCTGAGAAAATGAAAATCAAAAATCACAGGCTGGCAATCCTGCACTCCAGCAATATTTACCATAGGCAACACTTGGAAGCAACGAAAATGTCCATCGACAGAGGAATGCACCAAGAAGAAGTGGTCCATGTACACAATGGAATATTAGCCATGGAAAACATTGAAGCACTGCTCTTTGAGGCACCATACTTGAGCCTGGAGATAATCACAAAACATGAAGTAGGTCGGAAAGCAAAACACCTATATCCTATATTATCACTTATGGCATTATCTAATAACTGACACAGATGAACATATTTCCAAAGAGAAAGACACTCACAGGCTTAGAAAACAAACTATGCTCATCTGAAAGGAAAGGAGGGGGGAAATTGAGAAATGAACATTAGTGTTACCATACATATACAAATACATATTATATACATGTATCAAAAACACCGAACATATAGCAAGGGAGGTCGACGGAACACTGTAATATTTTACATGGGAAGAGGATCTGTACATTAATAGACATACGTAATGTACAAATGAACCAGATTGTGTACACCTAGGACAAACAATATTCTAAACTTTACCCAGATTAAAAAAATTTTAAAAACCCAGAAGAAGTAATGAGACATAAACTTATGGGGATTCCTCCTGGCAATTTCCATTCTAATTTACAACCTAGGACAATGACTTCCAGAAAGGCTCTGCTGCCCTAGTACCCAGATTGGGGAATGGAGAAATGCTACCTCCTTGTGGCCGTTTCCCACAACAGCAGCTTTGAACCCACTGCAAAAGGTCACTAAATTTTCACCAACTTGCAGTTCTGTAAATGATACCTGCCCTCCAGAAAATTTCTGGGGTCTAAAATCGACCAAAAAATTCAAAAGAGGGCAAGCTTCGAAGAAGACAAGTTCAAGAGCTATATTGTACTCACGGGTTTTTCTTTTAAGAGAAAAGAAAAAGGGGTAGGAATATGACGAATTTAAAAAATTTTAATGACATGCATACCCATATTACAAAAACCTATCAGCTCACAGCAGTCAGAATGGCCATTAGGAAAAATGCTGCAAAAAATAAACCGTGAAGGGAGTGTGGAGAAATGCGTACCTTCGGTTGTAAGGGGGGGCATGTAAAGAGCCACTAATGAAAACACAGTGTAGGTGCTTTGAAAAGGGAAACATTGAGCTACCAGTCAATCAATCACAACCACTGCTTGGCCTATCACCTGAGAAAATGAGAATCAAAAAGTCACAGGCTGGCAAACCTGTACGCCAGCAAGATTTACCATAGCCAGCACTTGGAAGCAATGAAAATGTCCATCAACCGAGGAATGCACCAAGAAGAAGTGGTCCACGTACACAATGGAATGTTACTCTAATAATAAATATAAACTCAATTTAAAAACAAACAAAAGCAAGGAGACATCAACATTTGTGGGTTTATCCGGGCACATTGCACTCTAATTTATAACCGAAGAACACCACTGGCCGGTAGGTCTGTTTCCCTAGTACCAGCATGGGAAACGTAGAAAGGCTGCCGCTCTCTGGCCGTTACCTGCAAAAGCAGGTTTAAAGCCTGAGCTAATGGTCACTTCATATGAACAAGTACTGCAGGGCTGTAAATGAAACCTGCCCTCAAAATGTCTTGAGGGAGATAATGGCCAAAATATTTCAAATGGTGACACATACTTTAAGAAAACACTGTGAAGAAATAAGCTCTAATCACAGCTGGAAAAATAAAAAGATCATGTCTTAAAGCTCAATTTCAACGCATTATGAGACACATGCAAATTCAACCACAAAGAGGTATCAGCTCACACCACTCAGAATAATCATCAGCAAAAACTACAAAGAATAAATCCTGAAGGTGCTGGGAAGAAATACATGCCCTCCACTTTAAGTGGGACGTAACCTGGAAAGAGCCACTAAGGAGAACAGAACAGAGGTGCCTTTAAAAAGTCAACATTGAGCTACCATATGATCCAGCAGACCTATTCCTGGACCTATAAACTAAGAAGACAGAATTGGAAGGACACAGCCACGCAAATCTGCATTGCACACTATTACAATAGCCAAGATATGGAAGTAACCAAAAAGTCCACCGACAGATGGGTGGACAAAGAAGAACTGCTACCTGTACAGATGGAATATGAGCTAGTGAAAAAATGAAACAATGCCATTTGCAGCACCGTAGATGAGTCTAGAAGTAATCACGCAACTTGGAGTAAGTGAGAAAGCGAAAGACACATATCCTATCATATCATATATAGGGGTTACCTAAAAAATGATACAAACAAAGATATTTCCACAGAGAAACACTATCATAGAATCAATATAAAAACGTATGGTTCACCAAATAGAAAGGTGTGAGGAATGGATACATTACCGTATTGAGGTTAACAGAGAGATACAAACACCTGTGAAATATGTAATCACCAAAGACCTACGCAATACCAAGAGAAGACTACTCAACATTGTTTCATAACCTACCTGGGAAAAGCCTCCGAAGAAGAATAGATATATGTATATGTGTGATAGAACCACATCTTGCACACCTAGAACAAACAAAACATTGTAATCAAGTTTGCTGTGATAAAAAATAAAAATTAAGTTAAAAATACCAACAAGAAGTAATGAGACATACATTAAAGGGCGTTTTCCTCTCACATGCCATTCTAATTTACAACCTAGAACACCACTTCCAGTAAGGCTCTGTTGACCTAGTAACCAGATTTGGTAAAGGAGAAATGCTGCCGCCATGTGGCCGATTCCCGCAAGAGCAGCTTTTAACCCACAGCTAATGGTCACTTACCATTCACAAGGACTCAGGGCTGTAAAGGACACCTGCCCTCAAAATTGTGCTGAGGTAGGGAATGGATAAAAAAAATTCAAAACAGGCAAAATTTTCAAGAAGATAGTATGAAGAGGTAAGTTTTACTCACTCTCTTTTTAAAGAAAGGAAAATGGATAAAAGCTCAGCCTCAGGAAGTATTAGACTCATGCAATCTAATCTACAAAAAGTCTTCAATTCACACCAGTCGACTGACCATTGGCAAAAAGTCTACAAACAATAAATGCTGAAGAGGTTTTAGAGAACTGTGTACCCTCTAGCTGCTGGTGAGATGTAAAAGGCTTAAACGCTAATAATGAGAACAGGAAAGAGCTGCGTTTAAAAGGAAAAATTGAGGTACCAGTCAATCCAGCAGGCGCACCAATGGGCCTCTCACCTGAGAAGACCAGAATGAAGAAGACACGGGCTGCAAAAGCTGCACTGCAGCCTTATTCACAATAGACAAGACAGTGAAGCAACCAAAATGTCCATCTACAGATGAAAGGAAAAAGAGGAAGTGGTCCATGTACACAATGAATACTAGCCATGGAAAACAATGAAACACTGCTCTTTGAGGCCCCATAGATGATCTTGGAGATAATCACAGAACATGAGGTAAGTCGGAAAGCAAAAGTCCTATATCCTATGATATCACTTATAGGCGTTATCTAATAACTGACACAAATGAACATATTTCCACACAGAAAGTCAATCACAGACTTATTAAAAAAGAACTATGCTTATCTAAAAGTAAAGGTGGGGGGAATGGATAAATGAAGATTAGCGTTACCATATGTATACAAATACATATTATATACATATATCAAAAAGACCGACCATATAGCAAGGAAGGATTACGGAACACTGTAATAATTTACAAGGGAAGAGGATCTCTACATAAATAGGTATGTAGAATATGTAGATGAACCAGAGTGTGTACACCTTGGACAAGCAACATTCTAACCATTACCCCAATTGAAAAAATTAAAACAACGAACTAGGAGTAATGAGACATAGACTTATGGGGGGTTTTCCTGGCACATTCCATTCAAATTTACAACCTAGACAAACGACTTCTAGAATGGCTCTGCTGCCCTAGTACCCAGATTTGGGAATGGAGAAATGCTGCATCCTTGTGGCCGTTTCCCACAACAGCAGCTTTAAACCCACTGCAAAAGGTCACTAAATATTCACCAATTGCAGTTCTGTAAATGACACCTGCCCTCCAAAAAATACTGAGGTCGAAAATCGACCAAAAAATTCTAGAGTGCAACCTTCCAAAAAGAATATTTGAAGAGGTATATTATACTCACACTTTTTTGCTTTTTTCTTTTAACAGAAAAGAAAAAGCCGTGGAAAAATGATGAATTGTAGGAATTTTTACAAACATGTAAACCCAAATTACAAAAACCTATCAGCTCACACCAGTCATAATGGCCATCAAAAAAAATTCTGCCAACAATAAATGCTGACGTGATTGTGGAGAAATGCGTACCCTTGATTCTAAGGGGGACGTGGTAAGAGCCACTAATGAAAGCACAATGGAGTTGCCTTGAAAAGGTAAACGTTGAGCTACCGTACCAGTCAATCAATCATACCCACTGCTGGGTCTATCACCTGAGAAAATGAAAATCAAAAATCACAGGCTGGCAATCCTGCACTCCAGCAATATTTACCATAGGCAACACTTGGAAGCAACGAAAATGTCCATCGACAGAGGAATGCACCAAGAAGAAGTGGTCCATGTACACAATGGAATATTAGCCATGGAAAACATTGAAGCACTGCTCTTTGAGGCACCATACTTGAGCCTGGAGATAATCACAAAACATGAAGTAGGTCGGAAAGCAAAACACCTATATCCTATATTATCACTTATGGCATTATCTAATAACTGACACAGATGAACATATTTCCAAAGAGAAAGACACTCACAGGCTTAGAAAACAAACTATGCTCATCTGAAAGGAAAGGAGGGGGGAAATTGAGAAATGAACATTAGTGTTACCATACATATACAAATACATATTATATACATGTATCAAAAACACCGAACATATAGCAAGGGAGGTCGACGGAACACTGTAATATTTTACATGGGAAGAGGATCTGTACATTAATAGACATACATAATGTACAAATGAACCAGATTGTGTACACCTAGGACAAACAATATTCTAAACTTTACCCAGATTAAAAAAATTTTAAAAACCCAGAAGAAGTAATGAGACATAAACTTATGGGGATTCCTCCTGGCAATTTCCATTCTAATTTACAACCTAGGACAATGACTTCCAGAAAGGCTCTGCTGCCCTAGTACCCAGATTGGGGAATGGAGAAATGCTACCTCCTTGTGGCCGTTTCCCACAACAGCAGCTTTGAACCCACTGCAAAAGGTCACTAAATTTTCACCAACTTGCAGTTCTGTAAATGATACCTGCCCTCCAGAAAATTTCTGGGGTCTAAAATCGACCAAAAAATTCAAAAGAGGGCAAGCTTCGAAGAAGACAAGTTCAAGAGCTATATTGTACTCACGGGTTTTTCTTTTAAGAGAAAAGAAAAAGGGGTAGGAATATGACGAATTTAAAAAATTTTAATGACATGCATACCCATATTACAAAAACCTATCAGCTCACAGCAGTCAGAATGGCCATTAGGAAAAATGCTGCAAAAAATAAACCGTGAAGGGAGTGTGGAGAAATGCGTACCTTCGGTTGTAAGGGGGGGCATGTAAAGAGCCACTAATGAAAACACAGTGTAGGTGCTTTGAAAAGGGAAACATTGAGCTACCAGTCAATCAATCACAACCACTGCTTGGCCTATCACCTGAGAAAATGAGGATCAAAAAGTCACAGGCTGGCAAACCTGTACGCCAGCAAGATTTACCATAGCCAGCACTTGGAAGCAATGAAAATGTCCATCAACCGAGGAATGCACCAAGAAGAAGTGGTCCACGTACACAATGGAATGTTACTCTAATAATAAATATAAACTCAATTTAAAAACAAACAAAAGCAAGGAGACATCAACATTTGTGGGTTTATCCGGGCACATTGCACTCTAATTTATAACCGAAGAACACCACTGGCCGGTAGGTCTGTTTCCCTAGTACCAGCATGGGAAACGTAGAAAGGCTGCCGCTCTCTGGCCGTTACCTGCAAAAGCAGGTTTAAAGCCTGAGCTAATGGTCACTTCATATGAACAAGTACTGCAGGGCTGTAAATGAAACCTGCCCTCAAAATGTCTTGAGGGAGATAATGGCCAAAATATTTCAAATGGTGACACATACTTTAAGAAAACACTGTGAAGAAATAAGCTCTAATCACAGCTGGAAAAATAAAAAGATCATGTCTTAAAGCTCAATTTCAACGCATTATGAGACACATGCAAATTCAACCACAAAGAGGTATCAGCTCACACCACTCAGAATAATCATCAGCAAAAACTACAAAGAATAAATCCTGAAGGTGCTGGGAAGAAATACATGCCCTCCACTTTAAGTGGGACGTAACCTGGAAAGAGCCACTAAGGAGAACAGAACAGAGGTGCCTTTAAAAAGTAAACATTGAGCTACCATATGATCCAGCAGACCTATTCCTGGACCTATAAACTAAGAAGACAGAATTGGAAGGACACAGCCACGCAAATCTGCATTGCACACTATTACAATAGCCAAGATATGGAAGTAACCAAAAAGTCCACCGACAGATGGGTGGACAAAGAAGAACTGCTACCTGTACAGATGGAATATGAGCTAGTGAAAAAATGAAACAATGCCATTTGCAGCACCGTAGATGAGTCTAGAAGTAATCACGCAACTTGGAGTAAGTGAGAAAGCGAAAGACACATATCCTATCATATCATATATAGGGGTTACCTAAAAAATGATACAAACAAAGATATTTCCACAGAGAAACACTATCATAGAATCAATATAAAAACGTATGGTTCACCAAATAGAAAGGTGTGAGGAATGGATACATTACCGTATTGAGGTTAACAGAGAGATACAAACACCTGTGAAATATGTAATCACCAAAGACCTACGCAATACCAAGAGAAGACTACTCAACATTGTGTCATAAGCTACATGGGAAAAGGCTCCGAAGAAGAATAGATATATGTATATGTGTGAAAGAACCACATCTTGCACACCTAGAACAAACAAAACATTGTAATCAAGTTTGCTGTGATAAAAAATAAAAATTAAGTTAAAAATACCAACAAGAAGTAATGAGACATACATTAAAGGGCGTTTTCCTCTCACATGCCATTCTAATTTACAACCTAGAACACCACTTCCAGTAAGGCTCTGTTGACCTAGTAACCAGATTTGGAAAAGGAGAAATGCTGCCGCCATGTGGCCGATTCCCGCAAGAGCAGCTTTTAACCCACAGCTAATGGTCACTTACCATTCACAAGGACTCAGGGCTGTAAAGGACACCTGCCCTCAAAATTGTGCTGAGGTAGGGAATGGATAAAAAAAATTCAAAACAGGCAAAATTTTCAAGAAGATAGTATGAAGAGGTAAGTTTTACTCACTCTCTTTTTAAAGAAAGGAAAATGGATAAAAGCTCAGCCTCAGGAAGTATTAGACTCATGCAATCTAATCTACAAAAAGTCTTCAACTCACACCAGTCGACTGACCATTGGCAAAAAGTCTACAAACAATAAATGCGGAAGAGGTTTTAGAGAACTGTGTACCCTCTAGCTGCTGGTGAGATGTAAAAGGGTTAAACGCTAATAATGAGAACAGGAAAGAGCTGCGTTTAAAAGGAAAAATTGAGGTACCAGTAAATCCAGCAGGCGCACCAATGGGCCTCTCACCTGAGAAGACCAGAATGAAGAAGACCCGGGCTGCAAAAGCTGCACTGCAGCCTTATTCACAATAGACAAGACAGTGAAGCAACCAAAATGTCCATCTACAGATGAAAGGAAAAAGAAGAAGTGGTCCATGTACACAATGAATACTAGCCATGGAAAACAATGAAACACTGCTCTTTGAGGCCCCATAGATGATCTTGGAGATAATCACAGAACATGAGGTAAGTCGGAAAGCAAAAGTCCTATATCCTATGATATCACTTATAGGCGTTATCTAATAACTGACACAAATGAACATATTTCCACACAGAAAGTCAATCACAGACTTATTAAAAAAGAACTATGCTTATCTAAAAGTAAAGGTGGGGGGAATGGATAAATGAAGATTAGCGTTACCATATGTATACAAATACATATTATATACATATATCAAAAATACCGACCATATAGCAAGGAAGGATTACGGATCACTGTAATAATTTACAAGGGAAGAGGATCTCTACATAAATAGGTATGTAGAATATGTAGTTGAACCAGAGTGTGTACACCTTGGACAAGCAACATTCTAACCATTACCCCAATTGAAAAAATTAAAACAACGAACTAGGAGTAATGAGACATAGACTTATGGGGGGTTTTCCTGGCACATTCCATTCAAATTTACAACCTAGACAAACGACTTCCAGAATGGCTCTGCTGCCCTAGTACCCAGATTTGGGAATGGAGAAATGCTGCATCCTTGTGCCGTTTCCCACAACAGCAGCTTTAAACCCACTGCAAAAGGTCACTAAATATTCACCAATTGCAGTTCTGTAAATGACACCTGCCCTCCAAAAAATACTGAGGTCGAAAATCGACCAAAAAATTCTAGAGTGCAACCTTCCAAAAAGAATATTTGAAGAGGTATATTATACTCACACTTTTTTGCTTTTTTCTTTTAACAGAAAAGAAAAAGCCGTGGAAAAATGATGAATTGTAGGAATTTTTACAAACATGTAAACCCAAATTACAAAAACCTATCAGCTCACACCAGTCATAATGGCCATCAAAAAAAATTCTGCCAACAATAAATGCTGACGTGATTGTGGAGAAATGCGTACCCTTGATTCTAAGGGGGACGTGGTAAGAGCCACTAATGAAAGCACAATGGAGTTGCCTTGAAAAGGTAAACGTTGAGCTACCGTACCAGTCAATCAATCATACCCACTGCTGGGTCTATCACCTGAGAAAATGAAAATCAAAAATCACAGGCTGGCAATCCTGCACTCCAGCAATATTTACCATAGGCAACACTTGGAAGCAACGAAAATGTCCATCGACAGAGGAATGCACCAAGAAGAAGTGGTCCATGTACACAATGGAATATTAGCCATGGAAAACATTGAAGCACTGCTCTTTGAGGCACCATACTTGAGCCTGGAGATAATCACAAAACATGAAGTAGGTCGGAAAGCAAAACACCTATATCCTATATTATCACTTATGGCATTATCTAATAACTGACACAGATGAACATATTTCCAAAGAGAAAGACACTCACAGGCTTAGAAAACAAACTATGCTCATCTGAAAGGAAAGGAGGGGGGAAATTGAGAAATGAACATTAGTGTTACCATACATATACAAATACATATTATATACATGTATCAAAAACACCGAACATATAGCAAGGGAGGTCGACGGAACACTGTAATATTTTACATGGGAAGAGGATCTGTACATTAATAGACATACATAATGTACAAATGAACCAGATTGTGTACACCTAGGACAAACAATATTCTAAACTTTACCCAGATTAAAAAAATTTTAAAAACCCAGAAGAAGTAATGAGACATAAACTTATGGGGATTCCTCCTGGCAATTTCCATTCTAATTTACAACCTAGGACAATGACTTCCAGAAAGGCTCTGCTGCCCTAGTACCCAGATTGGGGAATGGAGAAATGCTACCTCCTTGTGGCCGTTTCCCACAACAGCAGCTTTGAACCCACTGCAAAAGGTCACTAAATTTTCACCAACTTGCAGTTCTGTAAATGATACCTGCCCTCCAGAAAATTTCTGGGGTCTAAAATCGACCAAAAAATTCAAAAGAGGGCAAGCTTCGAAGAAGACAAGTTCAAGAGCTATATTGTACTCACGGGTTTTTCTTTTAAGAGAAAAGAAAAAGGGGTAGGAATATGACGAATTTAAAAAATTTTAATGACATGCATACCCATATTACAAAAACCTATCAGCTCACAGCAGTCAGAATGGCCATTAGGAAAAATGCTGCAAAAAATAAACCGTGAAGGGAGTGTGGAGAAATGCGTACCTTCGGTTGTAAGGGGGGGCATGTAAAGAGCCACTAATGAAAACACAGTGTAGGTGCTTTGAAAAGGGAAACATTGAGCTACCAGTCAATCAATCACAACCACTGCTTGGCCTATCACCTGAGAAAATGAGAATCAAAAAGTCACAGGCTGGCAAACCTGTACGCCAGCAAGATTTACCATAGCCAGCACTTGGAAGCAATGAAAATGTCCATCAACCGAGGAATGCACCAAGAAGAAGTGGTCCACGTACACAATGGAATGTTACTCTAATAATAAATATAAACTCAATTTAAAAACAAACAAAAGCAAGGAGACATCAACATTTGTGGGTTTATCCGGGCACATTGCACTCTAATTTATAACCGAAGAACACCACTGGCCGGTAGGTCTGTTTCCCTAGTACCAGCATGGGAAACGTAGAAAGGCTGCCGCTCTCTGGCCGTTACCTGCAAAAGCAGGTTTAAAGCCTGAGCTAATGGTCACTTCATATGAACAAGTACTGCAGGGCTGTAAATGAAACCTGCCCTCAAAATGTCTTGAGGGAGATAATGGCCAAAATATTTCAAATGGTGACACATACTTTAAGAAAACACTGTGAAGAAATAAGCTCTAATCACAGCTGGAAAAATAAAAAGATCATGTCTTAAAGCTCAATTTCAACACATTATGAGACACATGCAAATTCAACCACAAAGAGGTATCAGCTCACACCACTCAGAATAATCATCAGCAAAAACTACAAAGAATAAATCCTGAAGGTGCTGGGAAGAAATACATGCCCTCCACTTTAAGTGGGACGTAACCTGGAAAGAGCCACTAAGGAGAACAGAACAGAGGTGCCTTTAAAAAGTAAACATTGAGCTACCATATGATCCAGCAGACCTATTCCTGGACCTATAAACTAAGAAGACAGAATTGGAAGGACACAGCCACGCAAATCTGCATTGCACACTATTACAATAGCCAAGATATGGAAGTAACCAAAAAGTCCACCGACAGATGGGTGGACAAAGAAGAACTGCTACCTGTACAGATGGAATATGAGCTAGTGAAAAAATGAAACAATGCCATTTGCAGCACCGTAGATGAGTCTAGAAGTAATCACGCAACTTGGAGTAAGTGAGAAAGCGAAAGACACATATCCTATCATATCATATATAGGGGTTACCTAAAAAATGATACAAACAAAGATATTTCCACAGAGAAACACTATCATAGAATCAATATAAAAACGTATGGTTCACCAAATAGAAAGGTGTGAGGAATGGATACATTACCGTATTGAGGTTAACAGAGAGATACAAACACCTGTGAAATATGTAATCACCAAAGACCTACGCAATACCAAGAGAAGACTACTCAACATTGTGTCATAACCTACCTGGGAAAAGGCTCGGAAGAAGAATAGATATATGTATATGTGTGAAAGAACCACATCTTGCACACCTAGAACAAACAAAACATTGTAATCAAGTTTGCTGTGATAAAAAATAAAAATTAAGTTAAAAATACCAACAAGAAGTAATGAGACATACATTAAAGGGCGTTTTCCTCTCACATGCCATTCTAATTTACAACCTAGAACACCACTTCCAGTAAGGCTCTGTTGACCTAGTAACCAGATTTGGAAAAGGAGAAATGCTGCCGCCATGTGGCCGATTCCCGCAAGAGCAGCTTTTAACCCACAGCTAATGGTCACTTACCATTCACAAGGACTCAGGGCTGTAAAGGACACCTGCCCTCAAAATTGTGCTGAGGTAGGGAATGGATAAAAAAAATTCAAAACAGGCAAAATTTTCAAGAAGATAGTATGAAGAGGTAAGTTTTACTCACTCTCTTTTTAAAGAAAGGAAAATGGATAAAAGCTCAGCCTCAGGAAGTATTAGACTCATGCAATCTAATCTACAAAAAGTCTTCAACTCACACCAGTCGACTGACCATTGGCAAAAAGTCTACAAACAATAAATGCGGAAGAGGTTTTAGAGAACTGTGTACCCTCTAGCTGCTGGTGAGATGTAAAAGGGTTAAACGCTAATAATGAGAACAGGAAAGAGCTGCGTTTAAAAGGAAAAATTGAGGTACCAGTCAATCCAGCAGGCGCACCAATGGGCCTCTCACCTGAGAAGACCAGAATGAAGAAGACCCGGGCTGCAAAAGCTGCACTGCAGCCTTATTCACAATAGACAAGACAGTGAAGCAACCAAAATGTCCATCTACAGATGAAAGGAAAAAGAAGAAGTGGTCCATGTACACAATGAATACTAGCCATGGAAAACAATGAAACACTGCTCTTTGAGGCCCCATAGATGATCTTGGAGATAATCACAGAACATGAGGTAAGTCGGAAAGCAAAAGTCCTATATCCTATGATATCACTTATAGGCGTTATCTAATAACTGACACAAATGAACATATTTCCACACAGAAAGTCAATCACAGACTTATTAAAAAAGAACTATGCTTATCTAAAAGTAAAGGTGGGGGGAATGGATAAATGAAGATTAGCGTTACCATATGTATACAAATACATATTATATACATATATCAAAAAGACCGACCATATAGCAAGGAAGGATTACGGATCACTGTAATAATTTACAAGGGAAGAGGATCTCTACATAAATAGGTATGTAGAATATGTAGTTGAACCAGAGTGTGTACACCTTGGACAAGCAACATTCTAACCATTACCCCAATTGAAAAAATTAAAACAACGAACTAGGAGTAATGAGACATAGACTTATGGGGGGTTTTCCTGGCACATTCCATTCAAATTTACAACCTAGACAAACGACTTCCAGAATGGCTCTGCTGCCCTAGTACCCAGATTTGGGAATGGAGAAATGCTGCATCCTTGTGCCGTTTCCCACAACAGCAGCTTTAAACCCACTGCAAAAGGTCACTAAATATTCACCAATTGCAGTTCTGTAAATGACACCTGCCCTCCAAAAAATACTGAGGTCGAAAATCGACCAAAAAATTCTAGAGTGCAACCTTCCAAAAAGAATATTTGAAGAGGTATATTATACTCACACTTTTTTGCTTTTTTCTTTTAACAGAAAAGAAAAAGCCGTGGAAAAATGATGAATTGTAGGAATTTTTACAAACATGTAAACCCAAATTACAAAAACCTATCAGCTCACACCAGTCATAATGGCCATCAAAAAAAATTCTGCCAACAATAAATGCTGACGTGATTGTGGAGAAATGCGTACCCTTGATTCTAAGGGGGACGTGGTAAGAGCCACTAATGAAAGCACAATGGAGTTGCCTTGAAAAGGTAAACGTTGAGCTACCGTACCAGTCAATCAATCATACCCACTGCTGGGTCTATCACCTGAGAAAATGAAAATCAAAAATCACAGGCTGGCAATCCTGCACTCCAGCAATATTTACCATAGGCAACACTTGGAAGCAACGAAAATGTCCATCGACAGAGGAATGCACCAAGAAGAAGTGGTCCATGTACACAATGGAATATTAGCCATGGAAAACATTGAAGCACTGCTCTTTGAGGCACCATACTTGAGCCTGGAGATAATCACAAAACATGAAGTAGGTCGGAAAGCAAAACACCTATATCCTATATTATCACTTATGGCATTATCTAATAACTGACACAGATGAACATATTTCCAAAGAGAAAGACACTCACAGGCTTAGAAAACAAACTATGCTCATCTGAAAGGAAAGGAGGGGGGAAGTTGAGAAATGAACATTAGTGTTACCATACATATACAAATACATATTATATACATGTATCAAAAACACCGAACATATAGCAAGGGAGGTCGACGGAACACTGTAATATTTTACATGGGAAGAGGATCTGTACATTAATAGACATACATAATGTACAAATGAACCAGATTGTGTACACCTAGGACAAACAATATTCTAAACTTTACCCAGATTAAAAAAATTTTAAAAACCCAGAAGAAGTAATGAGACATAAACTTATGGGGATTCCTCCTGGCAATTTCCATTCTAATTTACAACCTAGGACAATGACTTCCAGAAAGGCTCTGCTGCCCTAGTACCCAGATTGGGGAATGGAGAAATGCTACCTCCTTGTGGCCGTTTCCCACAACAGCAGCTTTGAACCCACTGCAAAAGGTCACTAAATTTTCACCAACTTGCAGTTCTGTAAATGATACCTGCCCTCCAGAAAATTTCTGGGGTCTAAAATCGACCAAAAAATTCAAAAGAGGGCAAGCTTCGAAGAAGACAAGTTCAAGAGCTATATTGTACTCACGGGTTTTTCTTTTAAGAGAAAAGAAAAAGGGGTAGGAATATGACGAATTTAAAAAATTTTAATGACATGCATACCCATATTACAAAAACCTATCAGCTCACAGCAGTCAGAATGGCCATTAGGAAAAATGCTGCAAAAAATAAACCGTGAAGGGAGTGTGGAGAAATGCGTACCTTCGGTTGTAAGGGGGGGCATGTAAAGAGCCACTAATGAAAACACAGTGTAGGTGCTTTGAAAAGGGAAACATTGAGCTACCAGTCAATCAATCACAACCACTGCTTGGCCTATCACCTGAGAAAATGAGAATCAAAAAGTCACAGGCTGGCAAACCTGTACGCCAGCAAGATTTACCATAGCCAGCACTTGGAAGCAATGAAAATGTCCATCAACCGAGGAATGCACCAAGAAGAAGTGGTCCACGTACACAATGGAATGTTACTCTAATAATAAATATAAACTCAATTTAAAAACAAACAAAAGCAAGGAGACATCAACATTTGTGGGTTTATCCGGGCACATTGCACTCTAATTTATAACCGAAGAACACCACTGGCCGGTAGGTCTGTTTCCCTAGTACCAGCATGGGAAACGTAGAAAGGCTGCCGCTCTCTGGCCGTTACCTGCAAAAGCAGGTTTAAAGCCTGAGCTAATGGTCACTTCATATGAACAAGTACTGCAGGGCTGTAAATGAAACCTGCCCTCAAAATGTCTTGAGGGAGATAATGGCCAAAATATTTCAAATGGTGACACATACTTTAAGAAAACACTGTGAAGAAATAAGCTCTAATCACAGCTGGAAAAATAAAAAGATCATGTCTTAAAGCTCAATTTCAACACATTATGAGACACATGCAAATTCAACCACAAAGAGGTATCAGCTCACACCACTCAGAATAATCATCAGCAAAAACTACAAAGAATAAATCCTGAAGGTGCTGGGAAGAAATACATGCCCTCCACTTTAAGTGGGACGTAACCTGGAAAGAGCCACTAAGGAGAACAGAACAGAGGTGCCTTTAAAAAGTAAACATTGAGCTACCATATGATCCAGCAGACCTATTCCTGGACCTATAAACTAAGAAGACAGAATTGGAAGGACACAGCCACGCAAATCTGCATTGCACACTATTACAATAGCCAAGATATGGAAGTAACCAAAAAGTCCACCGACAGATGGGTGGACAAAGAAGAACTGCTACCTGTACAGATGGAATATGAGCTAGTGAAAAAATGAAACAATGCCATTTGCAGCACCGTAGATGAGTCTAGAAGTAATCACGCAACTTGGAGTAAGTGAGAAAGCGAAAGACACATATCCTATCATATCATATATAGGGGTTACCTAAAAAATGATACAAACAAAGATATTTCCACAGAGAAACACTATCATAGAATCAATATAAAAACGTATGGTTCACCAAATAGAAAGGTGTGAGGAATGGATACATTACCGTATTGAGGTTAACAGAGAGATACAAACACCTGTGAAATATGTAATCACCAAAGACCTACGCAATACCAAGAGAAGACTACTCAACATTGTGTCATAACCTACCTGGGAAAAGGCTCGGAAGAAGAATAGATATATGTATATGTGTGAAAGAACCACATCTTGCACACCTAGAACAAACAAAACATTGTAATCAAGTTTGCTGTGATAAAAAATAAAAATTAAGTTAAAAATACCAACAAGAAGTAATGAGACATACATTAAAGGGCGTTTTCCTCTCACATGCCATTCTAATTTACAACCTAGAACACCACTTCCAGTAAGGCTCTGTTGACCTAGTAACCAGATTTGGAAAAGGAGAAATGCTGCCGCCATGTGGCCGATTCCCGCAAGAGCAGCTTTTAACCCACAGCTAATGGTCACTTACCATTCACAAGGACTCAGGGCTGTAAAGGACACCTGCCCTCAAAATTGTGCTGAGGTAGGGAATGGATAAAAAAAATTCAAAACAGGCAAAATTTTCAAGAAGATAGTATGAAGAGGTAAGTTTTACTCACTCTCTTTTTAAAGAAAGGAAAATGGATAAAAGCTCAGCCTCAGGAAGTATTAGACTCATGCAATCTAATCTACAAAAAGTCTTCAACTCACACCAGTCGACTGACCATTGGCAAAAAGTCTACAAACAATAAATGCGGAAGAGGTTTTAGAGAACTGTGTACCCTCTAGCTGCTGGTGAGATGTAAAAGGGTTAAACGCTAATAATGAGAACAGGAAAGAGCTGCGTTTAAAAGGAAAAATTGAGGTACCAGTCAATCCAGCAGGCGCACCAATGGGCCTCTCACCTGAGAAGACCAGAATGAAGAAGACCCGGGCTGCAAAAGCTGCACTGCAGCCTTATTCACAATAGACAAGACAGTGAAGCAACCAAAATGTCCATCTACAGATGAAAGGAAAAAGAAGAAGTGGTCCATGTACACAATGAATACTAGCCATGGAAAACAATGAAACACTGCTCTTTGAGGCCCCATAGATGATCTTGGAGATAATCACAGAACATGAGGTAAGTCGGAAAGCAAAAGTCCTATATCCTATGATATCACTTATAGGCGTTATCTAATAACTGACACAAATGAACATATTTCCACACAGAAAGTCAATCACAGACTTATTAAAAAAGAACTATGCTTATCTAAAAGTAAAGGTGGGGGGAATGGATAAATGAAGATTAGCGTTACCATATGTATACAAATACATATTATATACATATATCAAAAAGACCGACCATATAGCAAGGAAGGATTACGGATCACTGTAATAATTTACAAGGGAAGAGGATCTCTACATAAATAGGTATGTAGAATATGTAGTTGAACCAGAGTGTGTACACCTTGGACAAGCAACATTCTAACCATTACCCCAATTGAAAAAATTAAAACAACGAACTAGGAGTAATGAGACATAGACTTATGGGGGGTTTTCCTGGCACATTCCATTCAAATTTACAACCTAGACAAACGACTTCCAGAATGGCTCTGCTGCCCTAGTACCCAGATTTGGGAATGGAGAAATGCTGCATCCTTGTGCCGTTTCCCACAACAGCAGCTTTAAACCCACTGCAAAAGGTCACTAAATATTCACCAATTGCAGTTCTGTAAATGACACCTGCCCTCCAAAAAATACTGAGGTCGAAAATCGACCAAAAAATTCTAGAGTGCAACCTTCCAAAAAGAAAATTTGAAGAGGTATATTATACTCACACTTTTTTGCTTTTTTCTTTTAATAGAAAAGAAAAAGCCGTGGAAAAATGATGAATTGTAGGAATTTTTACAGACATGTAAACCCAAATTACAAAAACCTATCAGCTCACACCAGTCATAATGGCCATCAAAAAAAATTCTGCCAACAATAAATGCTGACGTGATTGTGGAGAAATGCGTACCCTTGATTCTAAGGGGGATGTGGTAAGAGCCACTAATGAAAGCACAATGGAGTTGCCTTGAAAAGGTAAACGTTGAGCTACCGTACCAGTCAATCAATCATACCCACTGCTGGGTCTATCACCTGAGAAAATGAAAATCAAAAATCACAGGCTGGCAATCCTGCACTCCAGCAATATTTACCATAGGCAACACTTGGAAGCAACGAAAATGTCCATCGACAGAGGAATGCACCAAGAAGAAGTGGTCCATGTACACAATGGAATATTAGCCATGGAAAACATTGAAGCACTGCTCTTTGAGGCACCATACTTGAGCCTGGAGATAATCACAAAACATGAAGTAGGTCGGAAAGCAAAACACCTATATCCTATATTATCACTTATGGCATTATCTAATAACTGACACAGATGAACATATTTCCAAAGAGAAAGACACTCACAGGCTTAGAAAACAAACTATGCTCATCTGAAAGGAAAGGAGGGGGGAAATTGAGAAATGAACATTAGTGTTACCATACATATACAAATACATATTATATACATGTATCAAAAACACCGAACATATAGCAAGGGAGGTCGACGGAACACTGTAATATTTTACATGGGAAGAGGATCTGTACATTAATAGACATACATAATGTACAAATGAACCAGATTGTGTACACCTAGGACAAACAATATTCTAAACTTTACCCAGATTAAAAAAATTTTAAAAACCCAGAAGAAGTAATGAGACATAAACTTATGGGGATTCCTCCTGGCAATTTCCATTCTAATTTACAACCTAGGACAATGACTTCCAGAAAGGCTCTGCTGCCCTAGTACCCAGATTGGGGAATGGAGAAATGCTACCTCCTTGTGGCCGTTTCCCACAACAGCAGCTTTGAACCCACTGCAAAAGGTCACTAAATTTTCACCAACTTGCAGTTCTGTAAATGATACCTGCCCTCCAGAAAATTTCTGGGGTCTAAAATCGACCAAAAAATTCAAAAGAGGGCAAGCTTCGAAGAAGACAAGTTCAAGAGCTATATTGTACTCACGGGTTTTTCTTTTAAGAGAAAAGAAAAAGGGGTAGGAATATGACGAATTTAAAAAATTTTAATGACATGCATACCCATATTACAAAAACCTATCAGCTCACAGCAGTCAGAATGGCCATTAGGAAAAATGCTGCAAAAAATAAACCGTGAAGGGAGTGTGGAGAAATGCGTACCTTCGGTTGTAAGGGGGGGCATGTAAAGAGCCACTAATGAAAACACAGTGTAGGTGCTTTGAAAAGGGAAACATTGAGCTACCAGTCAATCAATCACAACCACTGCTTGGCCTATCACCTGAGAAAATGAGAATCAAAAAGTCACAGGCTGGCAAACCTGTACGCCAGCAAGATTTACCATAGCCAGCACTTGGAAGCAATGAAAATGTCCATCAACCGAGGAATGCACCAAGAAGAAGTGGTCCACGTACACAATGGAATGTTACTCTAATAATAAATATAAACTCAATTTAAAAACAAACAAAAGCAAGGAGACATCAACATTTGTGGGTTTATCCGGGCACATTGCACTCTAATTTATAACCGAAGAACACCACTGGCCGGTAGGTCTGTTTCCCTAGTACCAGCATGGGAAACGTAGAAAGGCTGCCGCTCTCTGGCCGTTACCTGCAAAAGCAGGTTTAAAGCCTGAGCTAATGGTCACTTCATATGAACAAGTACTGCAGGGCTGTAAATGAAACCTGCCCTCAAAATGTCTTGAGGGAGATAATGGCCAAAATATTTCAAATGGTGACACATACTTTAAGAAAACACTGTGAAGAAATAAGCTCTAATCACAGCTGGAAAAATAAAAAGATCATGTCTTAAAGCTCAATTTCAACGCATTATGAGACACATGCAAATTCAACCACAAAGAGGTATCAGCTCACACCACTCAGAATAATCATCAGCAAAAACTACAAAGAATAAATCCTGAAGGTGCTGGGAAGAAATACATGCCCTCCACTTTAAGTGGGACGTAACCTGGAAAGAGCCACTAAGGAGAACAGAACAGAGGTGCCTTTAAAAAGTAAACATTGAGCTACCATATGATCCAGCAGACCTATTCCTGGACCTATAAACTAAGAAGACAGAATTGGAAGGACACAGCCACGCAAATCTGCATTGCACACTATTACAATAGCCAAGATATGGAAGTAACCAAAAAGTCCACCGACAGATGGGTGGACAAAGAAGAACTGCTACCTGTACAGATGGAATATGAGCTAGTGAAAAAATGAAACAATGCCATTTGCAGCACCGTAGATGAGTCTAGAAGTAATCACGCAACTTGGAGTAAGTGAGAAAGCGAAAGACACATATCCTATCATATCATATATAGGGGTTACCTAAAAAATGATACAAACAAAGATATTTCCACAGAGAAACACTATCATAGAATCAATATAAAAACGTATGGTTCACCAAATAGAAAGGTGTGAGGAATGGATACATTACCGTATTGAGGTTAACAGAGAGATACAAACACCTGTGAAATATGTAATCACCAAAGACCTACGCAATACCAAGAGAAGACTACTCAACATTGTGTCATAACCTACCTGGGAAAAGGCTCGGAAGAAGAATAGATATATGTATATGTGTGAAAGAACCACATCTTGCACACCTAGAACAAACAAAACATTGTAATCAAGTTTGCTGTGATAAAAAATAAAAATTAAGTTAAAAATACCAACAAGAAGTAATGAGACATACATTAAAGGGCGTTTTCCTCTCACATGCCATTCTAATTTACAACCTAGAACACCACTTCCAGTAAGGCTCTGTTGACCTAGTAACCAGATTTGGAAAAGGAGAAATGCTGCCGCCATGTGGCCGATTCCCGCAAGAGCAGCTTTTAACCCACAGCTAATGGTCACTTACCATTCACAAGGACTCAGGGCTGTAAAGGACACCTGCCCTCAAAATTGTGCTGAGGTAGGGAATGGATAAAAAAAATTCAAAACAGGCAAAATTTTCAAGAAGATAGTATGAAGAGGTAAGTTTTACTCACTCTCTTTTTAAAGAAAGGAAAATGGATAAAAGCTCAGCCTCAGGAAGTATTAGACTCATGCAATCTAATCTACAAAAAGTCTTCAACTCACACCAGTCGACTGACCATTGGCAAAAAGTCTACAAACAATAAATGCGGAAGAGGTTTTAGAGAACTGTGTACCCTCTAGCTGCTGGTGAGATGTAAAAGGGTTAAACGCTAATAATGAGAACAGGAAAGAGCTGCGTTTAAAAGGAAAAATTGAGGTACCAGTCAATCCAGCAGGCGCACCAATGGGCCTCTCACCTGAGAAGACCAGAATGAAGAAGACCCGGGCTGCAAAAGCTGCACTGCAGCCTTATTCACAATAGACAAGACAGTGAAGCAACCAAAATGTCCATCTACAGATGAAAGGAAAAAGAAGAAGTGGTCCATGTACACAATGAATACTAGCCATGGAAAACAATGAAACACTGCTCTTTGAGGCCCCATAGATGATCTTGGAGATAATCACAGAACATGAGGTAAGTCGGAAAGCAAAAGTCCTATATCCTATGATATCACTTATAGGCGTTATCTAATAACTGACACAAATGAACATATTTCCACACAGAAAGTCAATCACAGACTTATTAAAAAAGAACTATGCTTATCTAAAAGTAAAGGTGGGGGGAATGGATAAATGAAGATTAGCGTTACCATATGTATACAAATACATATTATATACATATATCAAAAAGACCGACCATATAGCAAGGAAGGATTACGGATCACTGTAATAATTTACAAGGGAAGAGGATCTCTACATAAATAGGTATGTAGAATATGTAGTTGAACCAGAGTGTGTACACCTTGGACAAGCAACATTCTAACCATTACCCCAATTGAAAAAATTAAAACAACGAACTAGGAGTAATGAGACATAGACTTATGGGGGGTTTTCCTGGCACATTCCATTCAAATTTACAACCTAGACAAACGACTTCCAGAATGGCTCTGCTGCCCTAGTACCCAGATTTGGGAATGGAGAAATGCTGCATCCTTGTGCCGTTTCCCACAACAGCAGCTTTAAACCCACTGCAAAAGGTCACTAAATATTCACCAATTGCAGTTCTGTAAATGACACCTGCCCTCCAAAAAATACTGAGGTCGAAAATCGACCAAAAAATTCTAGAGTGCAACCTTCCAAAAAGAATATTTGAAGAGGTATATTATACTCACACTTTTTTGCTTTTTTCTTTTAACAGAAAAGAAAAAGCCGTGGAAAAATGATGAATTGTAGGAATTTTTACAAACATGTAAACCCAAATTACAAAAACCTATCAGCTCACACCAGTCATAATGGCCATCAAAAAAAATTCTGCCAACAATAAATGCTGACGTGATTGTGGAGAAATGCGTACCCTTGATTCTAAGGGGGACGTGGTAAGAGCCACTAATGAAAGCACAATGGAGTTGCCTTGAAAAGGTAAACGTTGAGCTACCGTACCAGTCAATCAATCATACCCACTGCTGGGTCTATCACCTGAGAAAATGAAAATCAAAAATCACAGGCTGGCAATCCTGCACTCCAGCAATATTTACCATAGGCAACACTTGGAAGCAACGAAAATGTCCATCGACAGAGGAATGCACCAAGAAGAAGTGGTCCATGTACACAATGGAATATTAGCCATGGAAAACATTGAAGCACTGCTCTTTGAGGCACCATACTTGAGCCTGGAGATAATCACAAAACATGAAGTAGGTCGGAAAGCAAAACACCTATATCCTATATTATCACTTATGGCATTATCTAATAACTGACACAGATGAACATATTTCCAAAGAGAAAGACACTCACAGGCTTAGAAAACAAACTATGCTCATCTGAAAGGAAAGGAGGGGGGAAGTTGAGAAATGAACATTAGTGTTACCATACATATACAAATACATATTATATACATGTATCAAAAACACCGAACATATAGCAAGGGAGGTCGACGGAACACTGTAATATTTTACATGGGAAGAGGATCTGTACATTAATAGACATACATAATGTACAAATGAACCAGATTGTGTACACCTAGGACAAACAATATTCTAAACTTTACCCAGATTAAAAAAATTTTAAAAACCCAGAAGAAGTAATGAGACATAAACTTATGGGGATTCCTCCTGGCAATTTCCATTCTAATTTACAACCTAGGACAATGACTTCCAGAAAGGCTCTGCTGCCCTAGTACCCAGATTGGGGAATGGAGAAATGCTACCTCCTTGTGGCCGTTTCCCACAACAGCAGCTTTGAACCCACTGCAAAAGGTCACTAAATTTTCACCAACTTGCAGTTCTGTAAATGATACCTGCCCTCCAGAAAATTTCTGGGGTCTAAAATCGACCAAAAAATTCAAAAGAGGGCAAGCTTCGAAGAAGACAAGTTCAAGAGCTATATTGTACTCACGGGTTTTTCTTTTAAGAGAAAAGAAAAAGGGGTAGGAATATGACGAATTTAAAAAATTTTAATGACATGCATACCCATATTACAAAAACCTATCAGCTCACAGCAGTCAGAATGGCCATTAGGAAAAATGCTGCAAAAAATAAACCGTGAAGGGAGTGTGGAGAAATGCGTACCTTCGGTTGTAAGGGGGGGCATGTAAAGAGCCACTAATGAAAACACAGTGTAGGTGCTTTGAAAAGGGAAACATTGAGCTACCAGTCAATCAATCACAACCACTGCTTGGCCTATCACCTGAGAAAATGAGAATCAAAAAGTCACAGGCTGGCAAACCTGTACGCCAGCAAGATTTACCATAGCCAGCACTTGGAAGCAATGAAAATGTCCATCAACCGAGGAATGCACCAAGAAGAAGTGGTCCACGTACACAATGGAATGTTACTCTAATAATAAATATAAACTCAATTTAAAAACAAACAAAAGCAAGGAGACATCAACATTTGTGGGTTTATCCGGGCACATTGCACTCTAATTTATAACCGAAGAACACCACTGGCCGGTAGGTCTGTTTCCCTAGTACCAGCATGGGAAACGTAGAAAGGCTGCCGCTCTCTGGCCGTTACCTGCAAAAGCAGGTTTAAAGCCTGAGCTAATGGTCACTTCATATGAACAAGTACTGCAGGGCTGTAAATGAAACCTGCCCTCAAAATGTCTTGAGGGAGATAATGGCCAAAATATTTCAAATGGTGACACATACTTTAAGAAAACACTGTGAAGAAATAAGCTCTAATCACAGCTGGAAAAAGAAAAAGATCATGTCTTAAAGCTCAATTTCAACACATTATGAGACACATGCAAATTCAACCACAAAGAGGTATCAGCTCACACCACTCAGAATAATCATCAGCAAAAACTACAAAGAATAAATCCTGAAGGTGCTGGGAAGAAATACATGCCCTCCACTTTAAGTGGGACGTAACCTGGAAAGAGCCACTAAGGAGAACAGAACAGAGGTGCCTTTAAAAAGTAAACATTGAGCTACCATATGATCCAGCAGACCTATTCCTGGACCTATAAACTAAGAAGACAGAATTGGAAGGACACAGCCACGCAAATCTGCATTGCACACTATTACAATAGCCAAGATATGGAAGTAACCAAAAAGTCCACCGACAGATGGGTGGACAAAGAAGAACTGCTACCTGTACAGATGGAATATGAGCTAGTGAAAAAATGAAACAATGCCATTTGCAGCACCGTAGATGAGTCTAGAAGTAATCACGCAACTTGGAGTAAGTGAGAAAGCGAAAGACACATATCCTATCATATCATATATAGGGGTTACCTAAAAAATGATACAAACAAAGATATTTCCACAGAGAAACACTATCATAGAATCAATATAAAAACGTATGGTTCACCAAATAGAAAGGTGTGAGGAATGGATACATTACCGTATTGAGGTTAACAGAGAGATACAAACACCTGTGAAATATGTAATCACCAAAGACCTACGCAATACCAAGAGAAGACTACTCAACATTGTGTCATAACCTACCTGGGAAAAGGCTCGGAAGAAGAATAGATATATGTATATGTGTGAAAGAACCACATCTTGCACACCTAGAACAAACAAAACATTGTAATCAAGTTTGCTGTGATAAAAAATAAAAATTAAGTTAAAAATACCAACAAGAAGTAATGAGACATACATTAAAGGGCGTTTTCCTCTCACATGCCATTCTAATTTACAACCTAGAACACCACTTCCAGTAAGGCTCTGTTGACCTAGTAACCAGATTTGGAAAAGGAGAAATGCTGCCGCCATGTGGCCGATTCCCGCAAGAGCAGCTTTTAACTCACAGCTAATGGTCACTTACCATTCACAAGGACTCAGGGCTGTAAAGGACACCTGCCCTCAAAATTGTGCTGAGGTAGGGAATGGATAAAAAAAATTCAAAACAGGCAAAATTTTCAAGAAGATAGTATGAAGAGGTAAGTTTTACTCACTCTCTTTTTAAAGAAAGGAAAATGGATAAAAGCTCAGCCTCAGGAAGTATTAGACTCATGCAATCTAATCTACAAAAAGTCTTCAACTCACACCAGTCGACTGACCATTGGCAAAAAGTCTACAAACAATAAATGCGGAAGAGGTTTTAGAGAACTGTGTACCCTCTAGCTGCTGGTGAGATGTAAAAGGGTTAAACGCTAATAATGAGAACAGGAAAGAGCTGCGTTTAAAAGGAAAAATTGAGGTACCAGTCAATCCAGCAGGCGCACCAATGGGCCTCTCACCTGAGAAGACCAGAATGAAGAAGACCCGGGCTGCAAAAGCTGCACTGCAGCCTTATTCACAATAGACAAGACAGTGAAGCAACCAAAATGTCCATCTACAGATGAAAGGAAAAAGAAGAAGTGGTCCATGTACACAATGAATACTAGCCATGGAAAACAATGAAACACTGCTCTTTGAGGCCCCATAGATGATCTTGGAGATAATCACAGAACATGAGGTAAGTCGGAAAGCAAAAGTCCTATATCCTATGATATCACTTATAGGCGTTATCTAATAACTGACACAAATGAACATATTTCCACACAGAAAGTCAATCACAGACTTATTAAAAAAGAACTATGCTTATCTAAAAGTAAAGGTGGGGGGAATGGATAAATGAAGATTAGCGTTACCATATGTATACAAATACATATTATATACATATATCAAAAAGACCGACCATATAGCAAGGAAGGATTACGGATCACTGTAATAATTTACAAGGGAAGAGGATCTCTACATAAATAGGTATGTAGAATATGTAGTTGAACCAGAGTGTGTACACCTTGGACAAGCAACATTCTAACCATTACCCCAATTGAAAAAATTAAAACAACGAACTAGGAGTAATGAGACATAGACTTATGGGGGGTTTTCCTGGCACATTCCATTCAAATTTACAACCTAGACAAACGACTTCCAGAATGGCTCTGCTGCCCTAGTACCCAGATTTGGGAATGGAGAAATGCTGCATCCTTGTGCCGTTTCCCACAACAGCAGCTTTAAACCCACTGCAAAAGGTCACTAAATATTCACCAATTGCAGTTCTGTAAATGACACCTGCCCTCCAAAAAATACTGAGGTCGAAAATCGACCAAAAAATTCTAGAGTGCAACCTTCCAAAAAGAAAATTTGAAGAGGTATATTATACTCACACTTTTTTGCTTTTTTCTTTTAATAGAAAAGAAAAAGCCGTGGAAAAATGATGAATTGTAGGAATTTTTACAGACATGTAAACCCAAATTACAAAAACCTATCAGCTCACACCAGTCATAATGGCCATCAAAAAAAATTCTGCCAACAATAAATGCTGACGTGATTGTGGAGAAATGCGTACCCTTGATTCTAAGGGGGATGTGGTAAGAGCCACTAATGAAAGCACAATGGAGTTGCCTTGAAAAGGTAAACGTTGAGCTACCGTACCAGTCAATCAATCATACCCACTGCTGGGTCTATCACCTGAGAAAATGAAAATCAAAAATCACAGGCTGGCAATCCTGCACTCCAGCAATATTTACCATAGGCAACACTTGGAAGCAACGAAAATGTCCATCGACAGAGGAATGCACCAAGAAGAAGTGGTCCATGTACACAATGGAATATTAGCCATGGAAAACATTGAAGCACTGCTCTTTGAGGCACCATACTTGAGCCTGGAGATAATCACAAAACATGAAGTAGGTCGGAAAGCAAAACACCTATATCCTATATTATCACTTATGGCATTATCTAATAACTGACACAGATGAACATATTTCCAAAGAGAAAGACACTCACAGGCTTAGAAAACAAACTATGCTCATCTGAAAGGAAAGGAGGGGGGAAATTGAGAAATGAACATTAGTGTTACCATACATATACAAATACATATTATATACATGTATCAAAAACACCGAACATATAGCAAGGGAGGTCGACGGAACACTGTAATATTTTACATGGGAAGAGGATCTGTACATTAATAGACATACATAATGTACAAATGAACCAGATTGTGTACACCTAGGACAAACAATATTCTAAACTTTACCCAGATTAAAAAAATTTTAAAAACCCAGAAGAAGTAATGAGACATAAACTTATGGGGATTCCTCCTGGCAATTTCCATTCTAATTTACAACCTAGGACAATGACTTCCAGAAAGGCTCTGCTGCCCTAGTACCCAGATTGGGGAATGGAGAAATGCTACCTCCTTGTGGCCGTTTCCCACAACAGCAGCTTTGAACCCACTGCAAAAGGTCACTAAATTTTCACCAACTTGCAGTTCTGTAAATGATACCTGCCCTCCAGAAAATTTCTGGGGTCTAAAATCGACCAAAAAATTCAAAAGAGGGCAAGCTTCGAAGAAGACAAGTTCAAGAGCTATATTGTACTCACGGGTTTTTCTTTTAAGAGAAAAGAAAAAGGGGTAGGAATATGACGAATTTAAAAAATTTTAATGACATGCATACCCATATTACAAAAACCTATCAGCTCACAGCAGTCAGAATGGCCATTAGGAAAAATGCTGCAAAAAATAAACCGTGAAGGGAGTGTGGAGAAATGCGTACCTTCGGTTGTAAGGGGGGGCATGTAAAGAGCCACTAATGAAAACACAGTGTAGGTGCTTTGAAAAGGGAAACATTGAGCTACCAGTCAATCAATCACAACCACTGCTTGGCCTATCACCTGAGAAAATGAGAATCAAAAAGTCACAGGCTGGCAAACCTGTACGCCAGCAAGATTTACCATAGCCAGCACTTGGAAGCAATGAAAATGTCCATCAACCGAGGAATGCACCAAGAAGAAGTGGTCCACGTACACAATGGAATGTTACTCTAATAATAAATATAAACTCAATTTAAAAACAAACAAAAGCAAGGAGACATCAACATTTGTGGGTTTATCCGGGCACATTGCACTCTAATTTATAACCGAAGAACACCACTGGCCGGTAGGTCTGTTTCCCTAGTACCAGCATGGGAAACGTAGAAAGGCTGCCGCTCTCTGGCCGTTACCTGCAAAAGCAGGTTTAAAGCCTGAGCTAATGGTCACTTCATATGAACAAGTACTGCAGGGCTGTAAATGAAACCTGCCCTCAAAATGTCTTGAGGGAGATAATGGCCAAAATATTTCAAATGGTGACACATACTTTAAGAAAACACTGTGAAGAAATAAGCTCTAATCACAGCTGGAAAAATAAAAAGATCATGTCTTAAAGCTCAATTTCAACGCATTATGAGACACATGCAAATTCAACCACAAAGAGGTATCAGCTCACACCACTCAGAATAATCATCAGCAAAAACTACAAAGAATAAATCCTGAAGGTGCTGGGAAGAAATACATGCCCTCCACTTTAAGTGGGACGTAACCTGGAAAGAGCCACTAAGGAGAACAGAACAGAGGTGCCTTTAAAAAGTAAACATTGAGCTACCATATGATCCAGCAGACCTATTCCTGGACCTATAAACTAAGAAGACAGAATTGGAAGGACACAGCCACGCAAATCTGCATTGCACACTATTACAATAGCCAAGATATGGAAGTAACCAAAAAGTCCACCGACAGATGGGTGGACAAAGAAGAACTGCTACCTGTACAGATGGAATATGAGCTAGTGAAAAAATGAAACAATGCCATTTGCAGCACCGTAGATGAGTCTAGAAGTAATCACGCAACTTGGAGTAAGTGAGAAAGCGAAAGACACATATCCTATCATATCATATATAGGGGTTACCTAAAAAATGATACAAACAAAGATATTTCCACAGAGAAACACTATCATAGAATCAATATAAAAACGTATGGTTCACCAAATAGAAAGGTGTGAGGAATGGATACATTACCGTATTGAGGTTAACAGAGAGATACAAACACCTGTGAAATATGTAATCACCAAAGACCTACGCAATACCAAGAGAAGACTACTCAACATTGTGTCATAAGCTACATGGGAAAAGGCTCCGAAGAAGAATAGATATATGTATATGTGTGAAAGAACCACATCTTGCACACCTAGAACAAACAAAACATTGTAATCAAGTTTGCTGTGATAAAAAATAAAAATTAAGTTAAAAATACCAACAAGAAGTAATGAGACATACATTAAAGGGCGTTTTCCTCTCACATGCCATTCTAATTTACAACCTAGAACACCACTTCCAGTAAGGCTCTGTTGACCTAGTAACCAGATTTGGAAAAGGAGAAATGCTGCCGCCATGTGGCCGATTCCCGCAAGAGCAGCTTTTAACCCACAGCTAATGGTCACTTACCATTCACAAGGACTCAGGGCTGTAAAGGACACCTGCCCTCAAAATTGTGCTGAGGTAGGGAATGGATAAAAAAAATTCAAAACAGGCAAAATTTTCAAGAAGATAGTATGAAGAGGTAAGTTTTACTCACTCTCTTTTTAAAGGAAGGAAAATGGATAAAAGCTCAGCCTCAGGAAGTATTAGACTCATGCAATCTAATCTACAAAAAGTCTTCAACTCACACCAGTCGACTGACCATTGGCAAAAAGTCTACAAACAATAAATGCGGAAGAGGTTTTAGAGAACTGTGTACCCTCTAGCTGCTGGTGAGATGTAAAAGGGTTAAACGCTAATAATGAGAACAGGAAAGAGCTGCGTTTAAAAGGAATAATTGAGGTACCAGTCAATCCAGCAGGCGCACCAATGGGCCTCTCACCTGAGAAGACCAGAATGAAGAAGACCCGGGCTGCAAAAGCTGCACTGCAGCCTTATTCACAATAGACAAGACAGTGAAGCAACCAAAATGTCCATCTACAGATGAAAGGAAAAAGAAGAAGTGGTCCATGTACACAATGAATACTAGCCATGGAAAACAATGAAACACTGCTCTTTGAGGCCCCATAGATGATCTTGGAGATAATCACAGAACATGAGGTAAGTCGGAAAGCAAAAGTCCTATATCCTATGATATCACTTATAGGCGTTATCTAATAACTGACACAAATGAACATATTTCCACACAGAAAGTCAATCACAGACTTATTAAAAAAGAACTATGCTTATCTAAAAGTAAAGGTGGGGGGAATGGATAAATGAAGATTAGCGTTACCATATGTATACAAATACATATAATATACATATATCAAAAAGACCGACCATATAGCAAGGAAGGATTACGGATCACTGTAATAATTTACAAGGGAAGAGGATCTCTACATAAATAGGTATGTAGAATATGTAGTTGAACCAGAGTGTGTATACCTTGGACAAGCAACATTCTAACCATTACCCCAATTGAAAAAATTAAAACAACGAACTAGGAGTAATGAGACATAGACTTATGGGAGGTTTTCCTGGCACATTCCATTCAAATTTACAACCTAGACAAACGACTTCCAGAATGGCTCTGCTGCCCTAGTACCCAGATTTGGGAATGGAGAAATGCTGCATCCTTGTGCCGTTTCCCACAACAGCAGCTTTAAACCCACTGCAAAAGGTCACTAAATATTCACCAATTGCAGTTCTGTAAATGACACCTGCCCTCCAAAAAATACTGAGGTCGAAAATCGACCAAAAAATTCTAGAGTGCAACCTTCCAAAAAGAAAATTTGAAGAGGTATATTATACTCACACTTTTTTGCTTTTTTCTTTTAATAGAAAAGAAAAAGCCATGGAAAAATGATGAATTGTAGGAATTTTTACAGACATGTAAACCCAAATTACAAAAACCTATCAGCTCACACCAGTCATAATGGCCATCAAAAAAAATTCTGCCAACAATAAATGCTGACGTGATTGTGGAGAAATGCGTACCCTTGATTCTAAGGGGGACGTGGTAAGAGCCACTAATGAAAGCACAATGGAGTTGCCTTGAAAAGGTAAACGTTGAGCTTCCGTACCAGTCAATCAATCATACCCACTGCTGGGTCTATCACCTGAGAAAATGAAAATCAAAAATCACAGGCTGGCAATCCTGCACTTCAGCAATATTTACCATAGGCAACACTTGGAAGCAACGAAAATGTCCATCGACAGAGGAATGCACCAAGAAGAAGTGGTCCATGTACACAATGGAATATTAGCCATGGAAAACATTGAAGCACTGCTCTTTGAGGCACCATACTTGAGCCTGGAGATAATCACAAAACATGAAGTAGGTCGGAAAGCAAAACACCTATATCCTATATTATCACTTATGGCATTATCTAATAACTGACACAGATGAACATATTTCCAAAGAGAAAGACACTCACAGGCTTAGAAAACAAATTATGCTCATCTGAAAGGAAAGGAGGGGGGAAATTGAGAAATGAACATTAGTGTTACCATACATATACAAATACATATTATATACATGTATCAAAAACACCGAACATATAGCAAGGGAGGTCGACGGAACACTGTAATATTTTACATGGGAAGAGGATCTGTACATTAATAGACATACATAATGTACAAATGAACCAGATTGTGTACACCTAGGACAAACAATATTCTAAACTTTACCCAGATTAAAAAAATTTTAAAAACCCAGAAGAAGTAATGAGACATAAACTTATGGGGATTCCTCCTGGCAATTTCCATTCTAATTTACAACCTAGGACAATGACTTCCAGAAAGGCTCTGCTGCCCTAGTACCCAGATTGGGGAATGGAGAAATGCTACCTCCTTGTGGCCGTTTCCCACAACAGCAGCTTTGAACCCACTGCAAAAGGTCACTAAATTTTCACCAACTTGCAGTTCTGTAAATGATACCTGCCCTCCAGAAAATTTCTGGGGTCTAAAATCGACCAAAAAATTCAAAAGAGGGCAAGCTTCGAAGAAGACAAGTTCAAGAGCTATATTGTACTCACGGGTTTTTCTTTTAAGAGAAAAGAAAAAGGGGTAGGAATATGACGAATTTAAAAAATTTTAATGACATGCATACCCATATTACAAAAACCTATCAGCTCACAGCAGTCAGAATGGCCATTAGGAAAAATGCTGCAAAAAATAAACCGTGAAGGGAGTGTGGAGAAATGCGTACCTTCGGTTGTAAGGGGGGGCATGTAAAGAGCCACTAATGAAAACACAGTGTAGGTGCTTTGAAAAGGGAAACATTGAGCTACCAGTCAATCAATCACAACCACTGCTTGGCCTATCACCTGAGAAAATGAGAATCAAAAAGTCACAGGCTGGCAAACCTGTACGCCAGCAAGATTTACCATAGCCAGCACTTGGAAGCAATGAAAATGTCCATCAACCGAGGAATGCACCAAGAAGAAGTGGTCCACGTACACAATGGAATGTTACTCTAATAATAAATATAAACTCAATTTAAAAACAAACAAAAGCAAGGAGACATCAACATTTGTGGGTTTATCCGGGCACATTGCACTCTAATTTATAACCGAAGAACACCACTGGCCGGTAGGTCTGTTTCCCTAGTACCAGCATGGGAAACGTAGAAAGGCTGCCGCTCTCTGGCCGTTACCTGCAAAAGCAGGTTTAAAGCCTGAGCTAATGGTCACTTCATATGAACAAGTACTGCAGGGCTGTAAATGAAACCTGCCCTCAAAATGTCTTGAGGGAGATAATGGCCAAAATATTTCAAATGGTGACACATACTTTAAGAAAACACTGTGAAGAAATAAGCTCTAATCACAGCTGGAAAAAGAAAAAGATCATGTCTTAAAGCTCAATTTCAACACATTATGAGACACATGCAAATTCAACCACAAAGAGGTATCAGCTCACACCACTCAGAATAATCATCAGCAAAAACTACAAAGAATAAATCCTGAAGGTGCTGGGAAGAAATACATGCCCTCCACTTTAAGTGGGACGTAACCTGGAAAGAGCCACTAAGGAGAACAGAACAGAGGTGCCTTTAAAAAGTAAACATTGAGCTACCATATGATCCAGCAGACCTATTCCTGGACCTATAAACTAAGAAGACAGAATTGGAAGGACACAGCCACGCAAATCTGCATTGCACACTATTACAATAGCCAAGATATGGAAGTAACCAAAAAGTCCACCGACAGATGGGTGGACAAAGAAGAACTGCTACCTGTACAGATGGAATATGAGCTAGTGAAAAAATGAAACAATGCCATTTGCAGCACCGTAGATGAGTCTAGAAGTAATCACGCAACTTGGAGTAAGTGAGAAAGCGAAAGACACATATCCTATCATATCATATATAGGGGTTACCTAAAAAATGATACAAACAAAGATATTTCCACAGAGAAACACTATCATAGAATCAATATAAAAACGTATGGTTCACCAAATAGAAAGGTGTGAGGAATGGATACATTACCGTATTGAGGTTAACAGAGAGATACAAACACCTGTGAAATATGTAATCACCAAAGACCTACGCAATACCAAGAGAAGACTACTCAACATTGTGTCATAAGCTACATGGGAAAAGGCTCCGAAGAAGAATAGATATATGTATATGTGTGAAAGAACCACATCTTGCACACCTAGAACAAACAAAACATTGTAATCAAGTTTGCTGTGATAAAAAATAAAAATTAAGTTAAAAATACCAACAAGAAGTAATGAGACATACATTAAAGGGCGTTTTCCTCTCACATGCCATTCTAATTTACAACCTAGAACACCACTTCCAGTAAGGCTCTGTTGACCTAGTAACCAGATTTGGAAAAGGAGAAATGCTGCCGCCATGTGGCCGATTCCCGCAAGAGCAGCTTTTAACCCACAGCTAATGGTCACTTACCATTCACAAGGACTCAGGGCTGTAAAGGACACCTGCCCTCAAAATTGTGCTGAGGTAAGGAATGGATAAAAAAAATTCAAAACAGGCAAAATTTTCAAGAAGATAGTATGAAGAGGTAAGTTTTACTCACTCTCTTTTTAAAGGAAGGAAAATGGATAAAAGCTCAGCCTCAGGAAGTATTAGACTCATGCAATCTAATCTACAAAAAGTCTTCAACTCACACCAGTCGACTGACCATTGGCAAAAAGTCTACAAACAATAAATGCGGAAGAGGTTTTAGAGAACTGTGTACCCTCTAGCTGCTGGTGAGATGTAAAAGGGTTAAACGCTAATAATGAGAACAGGAAAGAGCTGCGTTTAAAAGGAAAAATTGAGGTACCAGTCAATCCAGCAGGCGCACCAATGGGCCTCTCACCTGAGAAGACCAGAATGAAGAAGACCCGGGCTGCAAAAGCTGCACTGCAGCCTTATTCACAATAGACAAGACAGTGAAGCAACCAAAATGTCCATCTACAGATGAAAGGAAAAAGAAGAAGTGGTCCATGTACACAATGAATACTAGCCATGGAAAACAATGAAACACTGCTCTTTGAGGCCCCATAGATGATCTTGGAGATAATCACAGAACATGAGGTAAGTCGGAAAGCAAAAGTCCTATATCCTATGATATCACTTATAGGCGTTATCTAATAACTGACACAAATGAACATATTTCCACACAGAAAGTCAATCACAGACTTATTAAAAAAGAACTATGCTTATCTAAAAGTAAAGGTGGGGGGAATGGATAAATGAAGATTAGCGTTACCATATGTATACAAATACATATAATATACATATATCAAAAAGACCGACCATATAGCAAGGAAGGATTACGGATCACTGTAATAATTTACAAGGGAAGAGGATCTCTACATAAATAGGTATGTAGAATATGTAGTTGAACCAGAGTGTGTATACCTTGGACAAGCAACATTCTAACCATTACCCCAATTGAAAAAATTAAAACAACGAACTAGGAGTAATGAGACATAGACTTATGGGAGGTTTTCCTGGCACATTCCATTCAAATTTACAACCTAGACAAACGACTTCCAGAATGGCTCTGCTGCCCTAGTACCCAGATTTGGGAATGGAGAAATGCTGCATCCTTGTGCCGTTTCCCACAACAGCAGCTTTAAACCCACTGCAAAAGGTCACTAAATATTCACCAATTGCAGTTCTGTAAATGACACCTGCCCTCCAAAAAATACTGAGGTCGAAAATCGACCAAAAAATTCTAGAGTGCAACCTTCCAAAAAGAAAATTTGAAGAGGTATATTATACTCACACTTTTTTGCTTTTTTCTTTTAATAGAAAAGAAAAAGCCATGGAAAAATGATGAATTGTAGGAATTTTTACAGACATGTAAACCCAAATTACAAAAACCTATCAGCTCACACCAGTCATAATGGCCATCAAAAAAAATTCTGCCAACAATAAATGCTGACGTGATTGTGGAGAAATGCGTACCCTTGATTCTAAGGGGGACGTGGTAAGAGCCACTAATGAAAGCACAATGGAGTTGCCTTGAAAAGGTAAACGTTGAGCTTCCGTACCAGTCAATCAATCATACCCACTGCTGGGTCTATCACCTGAGAAAATGAAAATCAAAAATCACAGGCTGGCAATCCTGCACTTCAGCAATATTTACCATAGGCAACACTTGGAAGCAACGAAAATGTCCATCGACAGAGGAATGCACCAAGAAGAAGTGGTCCATGTACACAATGGAATATTAGCCATGGAAAACATTGAAGCACTGCTCTTTGAGGCACCATACTTGAGCCTGGAGATAATCACAAAACATGAAGTAGGTCGGAAAGCAAAACACCTATATCCTATATTATCACTTATGGCATTATCTAATAACTGACACAGATGAACATATTTCCAAAGAGAAAGACACTCACAGGCTTAGAAAACAAATTATGCTCATCTGAAAGGAAAGGAGGGGGGAAATTGAGAAATGAACATTAGTGTTACCATACATATACAAATACATATTATATACATGTATCAAAAACACCGAACATATAGCAAGGGAGGTCGACGGAACACTGTAATATTTTACATGGGAAGAGGATCTGTACATTAATAGACATACATAATGTACAAATGAACCAGATTGTGTACACCTAGGACAAACAATATTCTAAACTTTACCCAGATTAAAAAAATTTTAAAAACCCAGAAGAAGTAATGAGACATAAACTTATGGGGATTCCTCCTGGCAATTTCCATTCTAATTTACAACCTAGGACAATGACTTCCAGAAAGGCTCTGCTGCCCTAGTACCCAGATTGGGGAATGGAGAAATGCTACCTCCTTGTGGCCGTTTCCCACAACAGCAGCTTTGAACCCACTGCAAAAGGTCACTAAATTTTCACCAACTTGCAGTTCTGTAAATGATACCTGCCCTCCAGAAAATTTCTGGGGTCTAAAATCGACCAAAAAATTCAAAAGAGGGCAAGCTTCGAAGAAGACAAGTTCAAGAGCTATATTGTACTCACGGGTTTTTCTTTTAAGAGAAAAGAAAAAGGGGTAGGAATATGACGAATTTAAAAAATTTTAATGACATGCATACCCATATTACAAAAACCTATCAGCTCACAGCAGTCAGAATGGCCATTAGGAAAAATGCTGCAAAAAATAAACCGTGAAGGGAGTGTGGAGAAATGCGTACCTTCGGTTGTAAGGGGGGGCATGTAAAGAGCCACTAATGAAAACACAGTGTAGGTGCTTTGAAAAGGGAAACATTGAGCTACCAGTCAATCAATCACAACCACTGCTTGGCCTATCACCTGAGAAAATGAGAATCAAAAAGTCACAGGCTGGCAAACCTGTACGCCAGCAAGATTTACCATAGCCAGCACTTGGAAGCAATGAAAATGTCCATCAACCGAGGAATGCACCAAGAAGAAGTGGTCCACGTACACAATGGAATGTTACTCTAATAATAAATATAAACTCAATTTAAAAACAAAAAAAAGCAAGGAGACATCAACATTTGTGGGTTTATCCGGGCACATTGCACTCTAATTTATAACCGAAGAACACCACTGGCCGGTAGGTCTGTTTCCCTAGTACCAGCATGGGAAACGTAGAAAGGCTGCCGCTCTCTGGCCGTTACCTGCAAAAGCAGGTTTAAAGCCTGAGCTAATGGTCACTTCATATGAACAAGTACTGCAGGGCTGTAAATGAAACCTGCCCTCAAAATGTCTTGAGGGAGATAATGGCCAAAATATTTCAAATGGTGACACATACTTTAAGAAAACACTGTGAAGAAATAAGCTCTAATCACAGCTGGAAAAATAAAAAGATCATGTCTTAAAGCTCAATTTCAACGCATTATGAGACACATGCAAATTCAACCACAAAGAGGTATCAGCTCACACCACTCAGAATAATCATCAGCAAAAACTACAAAGAATAAATCCTGAAGGTGCTGGGAAGAAATACATGCCCTCCACTTTAAGTGGGACGTAACCTGGAAAGAGCCACTAAGGAGAACAGAACAGAGGTGCCTTTAAAAAGTAAACATTGAGCTACCATATGATCCAGCAGACCTATTCCTGGACCTATAAACTAAGAAGACAGAATTGGAAGGACACAGCCACGCAAATCTGCATTGCACACTATTACAATAGCCAAGATATGGAAGTAACCAAAAAGTCCACCGACAGATGGGTGGACAAAGAAGAACTGCTACCTGTACAGATGGAATATGAGCTAGTGAAAAAATGAAACAATGCCATTTGCAGCACCGTAGATGAGTCTAGAAGTAATCACGTAACTTGGAGTAAGTGAGAAAGCGAAAGACACATATCCTATCATATCATATATAGGGGTTACCTAAAAAATGATACAAACAAAGATATTTCCACAGAGAAACACTATCATAGAATCAATATAAAAACGTATGGTTCACCAAATAGAAAGGTGTGAGGAATGGATACATTACCGTATTGAGGTTAACAGAGAGATACAAACACCTGTGAAATATGTAATCACCAAAGACCTACGCAATACCAAGAGAAGACTACTCAACATTGTGTCATAAGCTACATGGGAAAAGGCTCCGAAGAAGAATAGATATATGTATATGTGTGAAAGAACCACATCTTGCACACCTAGAACAAACAAAACATTGTAATCAAGTTTGCTGTGATAAAAAATAAAAATTAAGTTAAAAATACCAACAAGAAGTAATGAGACATACATTAAAGGGCGTTTTCCTCTCACATGCCATTCTAATTTACAACCTAGAACACCACTTCCAGTAAGGCTCTGTTGACCTAGTAACCAGATTTGGAAAAGGAGAAATGCTGCCGCCATGTGGCCGATTCCCGCAAGAGCAGCTTTTAACCCACAGCTAATGGTCACTTACCATTCACAAGGACTCAGGGCTGTAAAGGACACCTGCCCTCAAAATTGTGCTGAGGTAGGGAATGGATAAAAAAAATTCAAAACAGGCAAAATTTTCAAGAAGATAGTATGAAGAGGTAAGTTTTACTCACTCTCTTTTTAAAGGAAGGAAAATGGATAAAAGCTCAGCCTCAGGAAGTATTAGACTCATGCAATCTAACCTACAAAAAGTCTTCAACTCACACCAGTCGACTGACCATTGGCAAAAAGTCTACAAACAATAAATGCGGAAGAGGTTTTAGAGAACTGTGTACCCTCTAGCTGCTGGTGAGATGTAAAAGGGTTAAACGCTAATAATGAGAACAGGAAAGAGCTGCGTTTAAAAGGAAAAATTGAGGTACCAGTCAATCCAGCAGGCGCACCAATGGGCCTCTCACCTGAGAAGACCAGAATGAAGAAGACCCGGGCTGCAAAAGCTGCACTGCAGCCTTATTCACAATAGACAAGACAGTGAAGCAACCAAAATGTCCATCTACAGATGAAAGGAAAAAGAAGAAGTGGTCCATGTACACAATGAATACTAGCCATGGAAAACAATGAAACACTGCTCTTTGAGGCCCCATAGATGATCTTGGAGATAATCACAGAACATGAGGTAAGTCGGAAAGCAAAAGTCCTATATCCTATGATATCACTTATAGGCGTTATCTAATAACTGACACAAATGAACATATTTCCACACAGAAAGTCAATCACAGACTTATTAAAAAAGAACTATGCTTATCTAAAAGTAAAGGTGGGGGGAATGGATAAATGAAGATTAGCGTTACCATATGTATACAAATACATATTATATACATATATCAAAAAGACCGACCATATAGCAAGGAAGGATTACGGATCACTGTAATAATTTACAAGGGAAGAGGATCTCTACATAAATAGGTATGTAGAATATGTAGTTGAACCAGAGTGTGTACACCTTGGACAAGCAACATTCTAACCATTACCCCAATTGAAAAAATTAAAACAACGAACTAGGAGTAATGAGACATAGACTTATGGGGGGTTTTCCTGGCACATTCCATTCAAATTTACAACCTAGACAAACGACTTCCAGAATGGCTCTGCTGCCCTAGTACCCAGATTTGGGAATGGAGAAATGCTGCATCCTTGTGCCGTTTCCCACAACAGCAGCTTTAAACCCACTGCAAAAGGTCACTAAATATTCACCAATTGCAGTTCTGTAAATGACACCTGCCCTCCAAAAAATACTGAGGTCGAAAATCGACCAAAAAATTCTAGAGTGCAACCTTCCAAAAAGAAAATTTGAAGAGGTATATTATACTCACACTTTTTTGCTTTTTTCTTTTAATAGAAAAGAAAAAGCCATGGAAAAATGATGAATTGTAGGAATTTTTACAGACATGTAAACCCAAATTACAAAAACCTATCAGCTCACACCAGTCATAATGGCCATCAAAAAAAATTCTGCCAACAATAAATGCTGACGTGATTGTGGAGAAATGCGTACCCTTGATTCTAAGGGGGACGTGGTAAGAGCCACTAATGAAAGCACAATGGAGTTGCCTTGAAAAGGTAAACGTTGAGCTACCGTACCAGTCAATCAATCATACCCACTGCTGGGTCTATCACCTGAGAAAATGAAAATCAAAAATCACAGGCTGGCAATCCTGCACTCCAGCAATATTTACCATAGGCAACACTTGGAAGCAACGAAAATGTCCATCGACAGAGGAATGCACCAAGAAGAAGTGGTCCATGTACACAATGGAATATTAGCCATGGAAAACATTGAAGCACTGCTCTTTGAGGCACCATACTTGAGCCTGGAGATAATCACAAAACATGAAGTAGGTCGGAAAGCAAAACACCTATATCCTATATTATCACTTATGGCATTATCTAATAACTGACACAGATGAACATATTTCCAAAGAGAAAGACACTCACAGGCTTAGAAAACAAACTATGCTCATCTGAAAGGAAAGGAGGGGGGAAATTGAGAAATGAACATTAGTGTTACCATACATATACCAATACATATTATATACATGTATCAAAAACACCGAACATATAGCAAGGGAGGTCGACGGAACACTGTAATATTTTACATGGGAAGAGGATCTGTACATTAATAGACATACATAATGTACAAATGAACCAGATTGTGTACACCTAGGACAAACAATATTCTAAACTTTACCCAGATTAAAAAAATTTTAAAAACCCAGAAGAAGTAATGAGACATAAACTTATGGGGATTCCTCCTGGCAATTTCCATTCTAATTTACAACCTAGGACAATGACTTCCAGAAAGGCTCTGCTGCCCTAGTACCCAGATTGGGGAATGGAGAAATGCTACCTCCTTGTGGCCGTTTCCCACAACAGCAGCTTTGAACCCACTGCAAAAGGTCACTAAATTTTCACCAACTTGCAGTTCTGTAAATGATACCTGCCCTCCAGAAAATTTCTGGGGTCTAAAATCGACCAAAAAATTCAAAAGAGGGCAAGCTTCGAAGAAGACAAGTTCAAGAGCTATATTGTACTCACGGGTTTTTCTTTTAAGAGAAAAGAAAAAGGGGTAGGAATATGACGAATTTAAAAAATTTTAATGACATGCATACCCATATTACAAAAACCTATCAGCTCACAGCAGTCAGAATGGCCATTAGGAAAAATGCTGCAAAAAATAAACCGTGAAGGGAGTGTGGAGAAATGCGTACCTTCGGTTGTAAGGGGGGGCATGTAAAGAGCCACTAATGAAAACACAGTGTAGGTGCTTTGAAAAGGGAAACATTGAGCTACCAGTCAATCAATCACAACCACTGCTTGGCCTATCACCTGAGAAAATGAGAATCAAAAAGTCACAGGCTGGCAAACCTGTACGCCAGCAAGATTTACCATAGCCAGCACTTGGAAGCAATGAAAATGTCCATCAACCGAGGAATGCACCAAGAAGAAGTGGTCCACGTACACAATGGAATGTTACTCTAATAATAAATATAAACTCAATTTAAAAACAAACAAAAGCAAGGAGACATCAACATTTGTGGGTTTATCCGGGCACATTGCACTCTAATTTATAACCGAAGAACACCACTGGCCGGTAGGTCTGTTTCCCTAGTACCAGCATGGGAAACGTAGAAAGGCTGCCGCTCTCTGGCCGTTACCTGCAAAAGCAGGTTTAAAGCCTGAGCTAATGGTCACTTCATATGAACAAGTACTGCAGGGCTGTAAATGAAACCTGCCCTCAAAATGTCTTGAGGGAGATAATGGCCAAAATATTTCAAATGGTGACACATACTTTAAGAAAACACTGTGAAGAAATAAGCTCTAATCACAGCTGGAAAAATAAAAAGATCATGTCTTAAAGCTCAATTTCAACGCATTATGAGACACATGCAAATTCAACCACAAAGAGGTATCAGCTCACACCACTCAGAATAATCATCAGCAAAAACTACAAAGAATAAATCCTGAAGGTGCTGGGAAGAAATACATGCCCTCCACTTTAAGTGGGACGTAAACTGGAAAGAGCCACTAAGGAGAACAGAACAGAGGTGCCTTTAAAAAGTAAACATTGAGCTACCATATGATCCAGCAGACCTATTCCTGGACCTATAAACTAAGAAGACAGAATTGGAAGGACACAGCCACGCAAATCTGCATTGCACACTATTACAATAGCCAAGATATGGAAGTAACCAAAAAGTCCACCGACAGATGGGTGGACAAAGAAGAACTGCTACCTGTACAGATGGAATATGAGCTAGTGAAAAAATGAAACAATGCCATTTGCAGCACCGTAGATGAGTCTAGAAGTAATCACGCAACTTGGAGTAAGTGAGAAAGCGAAAGACACATATCCTATCATATCATATATAGGGGTTGCCTAAAAAATGATACAAACAAAGATATTTCCACAGAGAAACACTATCATAGAATCAATATAAAAGCGTATGGTTCACCAAATAGAAAGGTGTGAGGAATGGATACATTACCGTATTGAGGTTAACAGAGAGATACAAACACCTGTGAAATATGTAATCACCAAAGACCTACGCAATACCAAGAGAAGACTACTCAACATTGTGTCATAAGCTACCTGGGAAAAGGCTCCGAAGAAGAATAGATATATGTATATGTGTGAAAGAACCACATCTTGCACACCTAGAACAAACAAAACATTGTAATCAAGTTTGCTGTGATAAAAAATAAAAATTAAGTTAAAAATACCAACAAGAAGTAATGAGAAATACATTAAAGGGCGTTTTCCTCTCACATGCCATTCTAATTTACAACCTAGAACACCACTTCCAGTAAGGCTCTGTTGACCTAGTAACCAGATTTGGAAAAGGAGAAATGCTGCCGCCATGTGGCCGATTCCCGCAAGAGCAGCTTTTAACCCACAGCTAATGGTCACTTACCATTCACAAGGACTCAGGGCTGTAAAGGACACCTGCCCTCAAAATTGTGCTGAGGTAGGGAATGGATAAAAAAAATTCAAAACAGGCAAAATTTTCAAGAAGATAGTATGAAGAGGTAAGTTTTACTCACTCTCTTTTTAAAGGAAGGAAAATGGATAAAAGCTCAGCCTCAGGAAGTATTAGACTCATGCAATCTAATCTACAAAAAGTCTTCAACTCACACCAGTCGACTGACCATTGGCAAAAAGTCTACAAACAATAAATGCGGAAGAGGTTTTAGAGAACTGTGTACCCTCTAGCTGCTGGTGAGATGTAAAAGGGTTAAACGCTAATAATGAGAACAGGAAAGAGCTGCGTTTAAAAGGAAAAATTGAGGTACCAGTCAATCCAGCAGGCGCACCAATGGGCCTCTCACCTGAGAAGACCAGAATGAAGAAGACCCGGGCTGCAAAAGCTGCACTGCAGCCTTATTCACAATAGACAAGACAGTGAAGCAACCAAAATGTCCATCTACAGATGAAAGGAAAAAGAAGAAGTGGTCCATGTACACAATGAATACTAGCCATGGAAAACAATGAAACACTGCTCTTTGAGGCCCCATAGATGATCTTGGAGATAATCACAGAACATGAGGTAAGTCGGAAAGCAAAAGTCCTATATCCTATGATATCACTTATAGGCGTTATCTAATAACTGACACAAATGAACATATTTCCACACAGAAAGTCAATCACAGACTTATTAAAAAAGAACTATGCTTATCTAAAAGTAAAGGTGGGGGGAATGGATAAATGAAGATTAGCGTTACCATATGTATACAAATACATATTATATACATATATCAAAAAGACCGACCATATAGCAAGGAAGGATTACGGATCACTGTAATAATTTACAAGGGAAGAGGATCTCTACATAAATAGGTATGTAGAATATGTAGTTGAACCAGAGTGTGTACACCTTGGACAAGCAACATTCTAACCATTACCCCAATTGAAAAAATTAAAACAACGAACTAGGAGTAATGAGACATAGACTTATGGGGGGTTTTCCTGGCACATTCCATTCAAATTTACAACCTAGACAAACGACTTCCAGAATGGCTCTGCTGACCTAGTACCCAGATTTGGGAATGGAGAAATGCTGCATCCTTGTGCCGTTTCCCACAACAGCAGCTTTAAACCCACTGCAAAAGGTCACTAAATATTCACCAATTGCAGTTCTGTAAATGACACCTGCCCTCCAAAAAATACTGAGGTCGAAAATCGACCAAAAAATTCTAGAGTGCAACCTTCCAAAAAGAAAATTTGAAGAGGTATATTATACTCACACTTTTTTGCTTTTTTCTTTTAATAGAAAAGAAAAAGCCATGGAAAAATGATGAATTGTAGGAATTTTTACAGACATGTAAACCCAAATTACAAAAACCTATCAGCTCACACCAGTCATAATGGCCATCAAAAAAAATTCTGCCAACAATAAATGCTGACGTGATTGTGGAGAAATGCGTACCCTTGATTCTAAGGGGGACGTGGTAAGAGCCACTAATGAAAGCACAATGGAGTTGCCTTGAAAAGGTAAACGTTGAGCTACCGTACCAGTCAATCAATCATACCCACTGCTGGGTCTATCACCTGAGAAAATGAAAATCAAAAATCACAGGCTGGCAATCCTGCACTCCAGCAATATTTACCATAGGCAACACTTGGAAGCAACGAAAATGTCCATCGACAGAGGAATGCACCAAGAAGAAGTGGTCCATGTACACAATGGAATATTAGCCATGGAAAACATTGAAGCACTGCTCTTTGAGGCACCATACTTGAGCCTGGAGATAATCACAAAACATGAAGTAGGTCGGAAAGCAAAACACCTATATCCTATATTATCACTTATGGCATTATCTAATAACTGACACAGATGAACATATTTCCAAAGAGAAAGACACTCACAGGCTTAGAAAACAAACTATGCTCATCTGAAAGGAAAGGAGGGGGGAAATTGAGAAATGAACATTAGTGTTACCATACATATACCAATACATATTATATACATGTATCAAAAACACCGAACATATAGCAAGGGAGGTCGACGGAACACTGTAATATTTTACATGGGAAGAGGATCTGTACATTAATAGACATACATAATGTACAAATGAACCAGATTGTGTACACCTAGGACAAACAATATTCTAAACTTTACCCAGATTAAAAAAATTTTAAAAACCCAGAAGAAGTAATGAGACATAAACTTATGGGGATTCCTCCTGGCAATTTCCATTCTAATTTACAACCTAGGACAATGACTTCCAGAAAGGCTCTGCTGCCCTAGTACCCAGATTGGGGAATGGAGAAATGCTACCTCCTTGTGGCCGTTTCCCACAACAGCAGCTTTGAACCCACTGCAAAAGGTCACTAAATTTTCACCAACTTGCAGTTCTGTAAATGATACCTGCCCTCCAGAAAATTTCTGGGGTCTAAAATCGACCAAAAAATTCAAAAGAGGGCAAGCTTCGAAGAAGACAAGTTCAAGAGCTATATTGTACTCACGGGTTTTTCTTTTAAGAGAAAAGAAAAAGGGGTAGGAATATGACGAATTTAAAAAATTTTAATGACATGCATACCCATATTACAAAAACCTATCAGCTCACAGCAGTCAGAATGGCCATTAGGAAAAATGCTGCAAAAAATAAACCGTGAAGGGAGTGTGGAGAAATGCGTACCTTCGGTTGTAAGGGGGGGCATGTAAAGAGCCACTAATGAAAACACAGTGTAGGTGCTTTGAAAAGGGAAACATTGAGCTACCAGTCAATCAATCACAACCACTGCTTGGCCTATCACCTGAGAAAATGAGAATCAAAAAGTCACAGGCTGGCAAACCTGTACGCCAGCAAGATTTACCATAGCCAGCACTTGGAAGCAATGAAAATGTCCATCAACCGAGGAATGCACCAAGAAGAAGTGGTCCACGTACACAATGGAATGTTACTCTAATAATAAATATAAACTCAATTTAAAAACAAACAAAAGCAAGGAGACATCAACATTTGTGGGTTTATCCGGGCACATTGCACTCTAATTTATAACCGAAGAACACCACTGGCCGGTAGGTCTGTTTCCCTAGTACCAGCATGGGAAACGTAGAAAGGCTGCCGCTCTCTGGCCGTTACCTGCAAAAGCAGGTTTAAAGCCTGAGCTAATGGTCACTTCATATGAACAAGTACTGCAGGGCTGTAAATGAAACCTGCCCTCAAAATGTCTTGAGGGAGATAATGGCCAAAATATTTCAAATGGTGACACATACTTTAAGAAAACACTGTGAAGAAATAAGCTCTAATCACAGCTGGAAAAATAAAAAGATCATGTCTTAAAGCTCAATTTCAACGCATTATGAGACACATGCAAATTCAACCACAAAGAGGTATCAGCTCACACCACTCAGAATAATCATCAGCAAAAACTACAAAGAATAAATCCTGAAGGTGCTGGGAAGAAATACATGCCCTCCACTTTAAGTGGGACGTAACCTGGAAAGAGCCACTAAGGAGAACAGAACAGAGGTGCCTTTAAAAAGTCAACATTGAGCTACCATATGATCCAGCAGACCTATTCCTGGACCTATAAACTAAGAAGACAGAATTGGAAGGACACAGCCACGCAAATCTGCATTGCACACTATTACAATAGCCAAGATATGGAAGTAACCAAAAAGTCCACCGACAGATGGGTGGACAAAGAAGAACTGCTACCTGTACAGATGGAATATGAGCTAGTGAAAAAATGAAACAATGCCATTTGCAGCACCGTAGATGAGTCTAGAAGTAATCACGCAACTTGGAGTAAGTGAGAAAGCGAAAGACACATATCCTATCATATCATATATAGGGGTTACCTAAAAAATGATACAAACAAAGATATTTCCACAGAGAAACACTATCATAGAATCAATATAAAAACGTATGGTTCACCAAATAGAAAGGTGTGAGGAATGGATACATTACCGTATTGAGGTTAACAGAGAGATACAAACACCTGTGAAATATGTAATCACCAAAGACCTACGCAATACCAAGAGAAGACTACTCAACATTGTTTCATAACCTACCTGGGAAAAGCCTCCGAAGAAGAATAGATATATGTATATGTGTGATAGAACCACATCTTGCACACCTAGAACAAACAAAACATTGTAATCAAGTTTGCTGTGATAAAAAATAAAAATTAAGTTAAAAATACCAACAAGAAGTAATGAGACATACATTAAAGGGCGTTTTCCTCTCACATGCCATTCTAATTTACAACCTAGAACACCACTTCCAGTAAGGCTCTGTTGACCTAGTAACCAGATTTGGTAAAGGAGAAATGCTGCCGCCATGTGGCCGATTCCCGCAAGAGCAGCTTTTAACCCACAGCTAATGGTCACTTACCATTCACAAGGACTCAGGGCTGTAAAGGACACCTGCCCTCAAAATTGTGCTGAGGTAGGGAATGGATAAAAAAAATTCAAAACAGGCAAAATTTTCAAGAAGATAGTATGAAGAGGTAAGTTTTACTCACTCTCTTTTTAAAGAAAGGAAAATGGATAAAAGCTCAGCCTCAGGAAGTATTAGACTCATGCAATCTAATCTACAAAAAGTCTTCAATTCACACCAGTCGACTGACCATTGGCAAAAAGTCTACAAACAATAAATGCTGAAGAGGTTTTAGAGAACTGTGTACCCTCTAGCTGCTGGTGAGATGTAAAAGGCTTAAACGCTAATAATGAGAACAGGAAAGAGCTGCGTTTAAAAGGAAAAATTGAGGTACCAGTCAATCCAGCAGGCGCACCAATGGGCCTCTCACCTGAGAAGACCAGAATGAAGAAGACACGGGCTGCAAAAGCTGCACTGCAGCCTTATTCACAATAGACAAGACAGTGAAGCAACCAAAATGTCCATCTACAGATGAAAGGAAAAAGAGGAAGTGGTCCATGTACACAATGAATACTAGCCATGGAAAACAATGAAACACTGCTCTTTGAGGCCCCATAGATGATCTTGGAGATAATCACAGAACATGAGGTAAGTCGGAAAGCAAAAGTCCTATATCCTATGATATCACTTATAGGCGTTATCTAATAACTGACACAAATGAACATATTTCCACACAGAAAGTCAATCACAGACTTATTAAAAAAGAACTATGCTTATCTAAAAGTAAAGGTGGGGGGAATGGATAAATGAAGATTAGCGTTACCATATGTATACAAATACATATTATATACATATATCAAAAAGACCGACCATATAGCAAGGAAGGATTACGGAACACTGTAATAATTTACAAGGGAAGAGGATCTCTACATAAATAGGTATGTAGAATATGTAGATGAACCAGAGTGTGTACACCTTGGACAAGCAACATTCTAACCATTACCCCAATTGAAAAAATTAAAACAACGAACTAGGAGTAATGAGACATAGACTTATGGGGGGTTTTCCTGGCACATTCCATTCAAATTTACAACCTAGACAAACGACTTCTAGAATGGCTCTGCTGCCCTAGTACCCAGATTTGGGAATGGAGAAATGCTGCATCCTTGTGGCCGTTTCCCACAACAGCAGCTTTAAACCCACTGCAAAAGGTCACTAAATATTCACCAATTGCAGTTCTGTAAATGACACCTGCCCTCCAAAAAATACTGAGGTCGAAAATCGACCAAAAAATTCTAGAGTGCAACCTTCCAAAAAGAATATTTGAAGAGGTATATTATACTCACACTTTTTTGCTTTTTTCTTTTAACAGAAAAGAAAAAGCCGTGGAAAAATGATGAATTGTAGGAATTTTTACAAACATGTAAACCCAAATTACAAAAACCTATCAGCTCACACCAGTCATAATGGCCATCAAAAAAAATTCTGCCAACAATAAATGCTGACGTGATTGTGGAGAAATGCATACCCTTGATTCTAAGGGGGACGTGGTAAGAGCCACTAATGAAAGCACAATGGAGTTGCCTTGAAAAGGTAAACGTTGAGCTACCGTACCAGTCAATCAATCATACCCACTGCTGGGTCTATCACCTGAGAAAATGAAAATCAAAAATCACAGGCTGGCAATCCTGCACTCCAGCAATATTTACCATAGGCAACACTTGGAAGCAACGAAAATGTCCATCGACAGAGGAATGCACCAAGAAGAAGTGGTCCATGTACACAATGGAATATTAGCCATGGAAAACATTGAAGCACTGCTCTTTGAGGCACCATACTTGAGCCTGGAGATAATCACAAAACATGAAGTAGGTCGGAAAGCAAAACACCTATATCCTATATTATCACTTATGGCATTATCTAATAACTGACACAGATGAACATATTTCCAAAGAGAAAGACACTCACAGGCTTAGAAAACAAACTATGCTCATCTGAAAGGAAAGGAGGGGGGAAATTGAGAAATGAACATTAGTGTTACCATACATATACAAATACATATTATATACATGTATCAAAAACACCGAACATATAGCAAGGGAGGTCGACGGAACACTGTAATATTTTACATGGGAAGAGGATCTGTACATTAATAGACATACATAATGTACAAATGAACCAGATTGTGTACACCTAGGACAAACAATATTCTAAACTTTACCCAGATTAAAAAAATTTTAAAAACCCAGAAGAAGTAATGAGACATAAACTTATGGGGATTCCTCCTGGCAATTTCCATTCTAATTTACAACCTAGGACAATGACTTCCAGAAAGGCTCTGCTGCCCTAGTACCCAGATTGGGGAATGGAGAAATGCTACCTCCTTGTGGCCGTTTCCCACAACAGCAGCTTTGAACCCACTGCAAAAGGTCACTAAATTTTCACCAACTTGCAGTTCTGTAAATGATACCTGCCCTCCAGAAAATTTCTGGGGTCTAAAATCGACCAAAAAATTCAAAAGAGGGCAAGCTTCGAAGAAGACAAGTTCAAGAGCTATATTGTACTCACGGGTTTTTCTTTTAAGAGAAAAGAAAAAGGGGTAGGAATATGACGAATTTAAAAAATTTTAATGACATGCATACCCATATTACAAAAACCTATCAGCTCACAGCAGTCAGAATGGCCATTAGGAAAAATGCTGCAAAAAATAAACCGTGAAGGGAGTGTGGAGAAATGCGTACCTTCGGTTGTAAGGGGGGGCATGTAAAGAGCCACTAATGAAAACACAGTGTAGGTGCTTTGAAAAGGGAAACATTGAGCTACCAGTCAATCAATCACAACCACTGCTTGGCCTATCACCTGAGAAAATGAGAATCAAAAAGTCACAGGCTGGCAAACCTGTACGCCAGCAAGATTTACCATAGCCAGCACTTGGAAGCAATGAAAATGTCCATCAACCGAGGAATGCACCAAGAAGAAGTGGTCCACGTACACAATGGAATGTTACTCTAATAATAAATATAAACTCAATTTAAAAACAAACAAAAGCAAGGAGACATCAACATTTGTGGGTTTATCCGGGCACATTGCACTCTAATTTATAACCGAAGAACACCACTGGCCGGTAGGTCTGTTTCCCTAGTACCAGCATGGGAACGTAGAAAGGCTGCCGCTCTCTGGCCGTTACCTGCAAAAGCAGGTTTAAAGCCTGAGCTAATGGTCACTTCATATGAACAAGTACTGCAGGGCTGTAAATGAAACCTGCCCTCAAAATGTCTTGAGGGAGATAATGGCCAAAATATTTCAAATGGTGACACATACTTTAAGAAAACACTGTGAAGAAATAAGCTCTAATCACAGCTGGAAAAATAAAAAGATCATGTCTTAAAGCTCAATTTCAACACATTATGAGACACATGCAAATTCAACCACAAAGAGGTATCAGCTCACACCACTCAGAATAATCATCAGCAAAAACTACAAAGAATAAATCCTGAAGGTGCTGGGAAGAAATACATGCCCTCCACTTTAAGTGGGACGTAACCTGGAAAGAGCCACTAAGGAGAACAGAACAGAGGTGCCTTTAAAAAGTAAACATTGAGCTACCATATGATCCAGCAGACCTATTCCTGGACCTATAAACTAAGAAGACAGAATTGGAAGGACACAGCCACGCAAATCTGCATTGCACACTATTACAATAGCCAAGATATGGAAGTAACCAAAAAGTCCACCGACAGATGGGTGGACAAAGAAGAACTGCTACCTGTACAGATGGAATATGAGCTAGTGAAAAAATGAAACAATGCCATTTGCAGCACCGTAGATGAGTCTAGAAGTAATCACGCAACTTGGAGTAAGTGAGAAAGCGAAAGACACATATCCTATCATATCATATATAGGGGTTACCTAAAAAATGATACAAACAAAGATATTTCCACAGAGAAACACTATCATAGAATCAATATAAAAACGTATGGTTCACCAAATAGAAAGGTGTGAGGAATGGATACATTACCGTATTGAGGTTAACAGAGAGATACAAACACCTGTGAAATATGTAATCACCAAAGACCTACGCAATACCAAGAGAAGACTACTCAACATTGTGTCATAAGCTACCTGGGAAAAGGCTCCGAAGAAGAATAGATATATGTATATGTGTGAAAGAACCACATCTTGCACACCTAGAACAAACAAAACATTGTAATCAAGTTTGCTGTGATAAAAAATAAAAATTAAGTTAAAAATACCAACAAGAAGTAATGAGAAATACATTAAAGGGCGTTTTCCTCTCACATGCCATTCTAATTTACAACCTAGAACACCACTTCCAGTAAGGCTCTGTTGACCTAGTAACCAGATTTGGAAAAGGAGAAATGCTGCCGCCATGTGGCCGATTCCCGCAAGAGCAGCTTTTAACCCACAGCTAATGGTCACTTACCATTCACAAGGACTCAGGGCTGTAAAGGACACCTGCCCTCAAAATTGTGCTGAGGTAGGGAATGGATAAAAAAAATTCAAAACAGGCAAAATTTTCAAGAAGATAGTATGAAGAGGTAAGTTTTACTCACTCTCTTTTTAAAGGAAGGAAAATGGATAAAAGCTCAGCCTCAGGAAGTATTAGACTCATGCAATCTAATCTACAAAAAGTCTTCAACTCACACCAGTCGACTGACCATTGGCAAAAAGTCTACAAACAATAAATGCGGAAGAGGTTTTAGAGAACTGTGTACCCTCTAGCTGCTGGTGAGATGTAAAAGGGTTAAACGCTAATAATGAGAACAGGAAAGAGCTGCGTTTAAAAGGAAAAATTGAGGTACCAGTCAATCCAGCAGGCGCACCAATGGGCCTCTCACCTGAGAAGACCAGAATGAAGAAGACCCGGGCTGCAAAAGCTGCACTGCAGCCTTATTCACAATAGACAAGACAGTGAAGCAACCAAAATGTCCATCTACAGATGAAAGGAAAAAGAAGAAGTGGTCCATGTACACAATGAATACTAGCCATGGAAAACAATGAAACACTGCTCTTTGAGGCCCCATAGATGATCTTGGAGATAATCACAGAACATGAGGTAAGTCGGAAAGCAAAAGTCCTATATCCTATGATATCACTTATAGGCGTTATCTAATAACTGACACAAATGAACATATTTCCACACAGAAAGTCAATCACAGACTTATTAAAAAAGAACTATGCTTATCTAAAAGTAAAGGTGGGGGGAATGGATAAATGAAGATTAGCGTTACCATATGTATACAAATACATATTATATACATATATCAAAAAGACCGACCATATAGCAAGGAAGGATTACGGATCACTGTAATAATTTACAAGGGAAGAGGATCTCTACATAAATAGGTATGTAGAATATGTAGTTGAACCAGAGTGTGTACACCTTGGACAAGCAACATTCTAACCATTACCCCAATTGAAAAAATTAAAACAACGAACTAGGAGTAATGAGACATAGACTTATGGGGGGTTTTCCTGGCACATTCCATTCAAATTTACAACCTAGACAAACGACTTCCAGAATGGCTCTGCTGCCCTAGTACCCAGATTTGGGAATGGAGAAATGCTGCATCCTTGTGCCGTTTCCCACAACAGCAGCTTTAAACCCACTGCAAAAGGTCACTAAATATTCACCAATTGCAGTTCTGTAAATGACACCTGCCCTCCAAAAAATACTGAGGTCGAAAATCGACCAAAAAATTCTAGAGTGCAACCTTCCAAAAAGAAAATTTGAAGAGGTATATTATACTCACACTTTTTTGCTTTTTTCTTTTAATAGAAAAGAAAAAGCCATGGAAAAATGATGAATTGTAGGAATTTTTACAGACATGTAAACCCAAATTACAAAAACCTATCAGCTCACACCAGTCATAATGGCCATCAAAAAAAATTCTGCCAACAATAAATGCTGACGTGATTGTGGAGAAATGCGTACCCTTGATTCTAAGGGGGACGTGGTAAGAGCCACTAATGAAAGCACAATGGAGTTGCCTTGAAAAGGTAAACGTTGAGCTACCGTACCAGTCAATCAATCATACCCACTGCTGGGTCTATCACCTGAGAAAATGAAAATCAAAAATCACAGGCTGGCAATCCTGCACTCCAGCAATATTTACCATAGGCAACACTTGGAAGCAACGAAAATGTCCATCGACAGAGGAATGCACCAAGAAGAAGTGGTCCATGTACACAATGGAATATTAGCCATGGAAAACATTGAAGCACTGCTCTTTGAGGCACCATACTTGAGCCTGGAGATAATCACAAAACATGAAGTAGGTCGGAAAGCAAAACACCTATATCCTATATTATCACTTATGGCATTATCTAATAACTGACACAGATGAACATATTTCCAAAGAGAAAGACACTCACAGGCTTAGAAAACAAACTATGCTCATCTGAAAGGAAAGGAGGGGGGAAATTGAGAAATGAACATTAGTGTTACCATACATATACCAATACATATTATATACATGTATCAAAAACACCGAACATATAGCAAGGGAGGTCGACGGAACACTGTAATATTTTACATGGGAAGAGGATCTGTACATTAATAGACATACATAATGTACAAATGAACCAGATTGTGTACACCTAGGACAAACAATATTCTAAACTTTACCCAGATTAAAAAAATTTTAAAAACCCAGAAGAAGTAATGAGACATAAACTTATGGGGATTCCTCCTGGCAATTTCCATTCTAATTTACAACCTAGGACAATGACTTCCAGAAAGGCTCTGCTGCCCTAGTACCCAGATTGGGGAATGGAGAAATGCTACCTCCTTGTGGCCGTTTCCCACAACAGCAGCTTTGAACCCACTGCAAAAGGTCACTAAATTTTCACCAACTTGCAGTTCTGTAAATGATACCTGCCCTCCAGAAAATTTCTGGGGTCTAAAATCGACCAAAAAATTCAAAAGAGGGCAAGCTTCGAAGAAGACAAGTTCAAGAGCTATATTGTACTCACGGGTTTTTCTTTTAAGAGAAAAGAAAAAGGGGTAGGAATATGACGAATTTAAAAAATTTTAATGACATGCATACCCATATTACAAAAACCTATCAGCTCACAGCAGTCAGAATGGCCATTAGGAAAAATGCTGCAAAAAATAAACCGTGAAGGGAGTGTGGAGAAATGCGTACCTTCGGTTGTAAGGGGGGGCATGTAAAGAGCCACTAATGAAAACACAGTGTAGGTGCTTTGAAAAGGGAAACATTGAGCTACCAGTCAATCAATCACAACCACTGCTTGGCCTATCACCTGAGAAAATGAGAATCAAAAAGTCACAGGCTGGCAAACCTGTACGCCAGCAAGATTTACCATAGCCAGCACTTGGAAGCAATGAAAATGTCCATCAACCGAGGAATGCACCAAGAAGAAGTGGTCCACGTACACAATGGAATGTTACTCTAATAATAAATATAAACTCAATTTAAAAACAAACAAAAGCAAGGAGACATCAACATTTGTGGGTTTATCCGGGCACATTGCACTCTAATTTATAACCGAAGAACACCACTGGCCGGTAGGTCTGTTTCCCTAGTACCAGCATGGGAAACGTAGAAAGGCTGCCGCTCTCTGGCCGTTACCTGCAAAAGCAGGTTTAAAGCCTGAGCTAATGGTCACTTCATATGAACAAGTACTGCAGGGCTGTAAATGAAACCTGCCCTCAAAATGTCTTGAGGGAGATAATGGCCAAAATATTTCAAATGGTGACACATACTTTAAGAAAACACTGTGAAGAAATAAGCTCTAATCACAGCTGGAAAAATAAAAAGATCATGTCTTAAAGCTCAATTTCAACACATTATGAGACACATGCAAATTCAACCACAAAGAGGTATCAGCTCACACCACTCAGAATAATCATCAGCAAAAACTACAAAGAATAAATCCTGAAGGTGCTGGGAAGAAATACATGCCCTCCACTTTAAGTGGGACGTAACCTGGAAAGAGCCACTAAGGAGAAAAGAACAGAGGTGCCTTTAAAAAGTAAACATTGAGCTACCATATGATCCAGCAGACCTATTCCTGGACCTATAAACTAAGAAGACAGAATTGGAAGGACACAGCCACGCAAATCTGCATTGCACACTATTACAATAGCCAAGATATGGAAGTAACCAAAAAGTCCACCGACAGATGGGTGGACAAAGAAGAACTGCTACCTGTACAGATGGAATATGAGCTAGTGAAAAAATGAAACAATGCCATTTGCAGCACCGTAGATGAGTCTAGAAGTAATCACGCAACTTGGAGTAAGTGAGAAAGCGAAAGACACATATCCTATCATATCATATATAGGGGTTACCTAAAAAATGATACAAACAAAGATATTTCCACAGAGAAACACTATCATAGAATCAATATAAAAACGTATGGTTCACCAAATAGAAAGGTGTGAGGAATGGATACATTACCGTATTGAGGTTAACAGAGAGATACAAACACCTGTGAAATATGTAATCACCAAAGACCTACGCAATACCAAGAGAAGACTACTCAACATTGTGTCATAACCTACCTGGGAAAAGGCTCGGAAGAAGAATAGATATATGTATATGTGTGAAAGAACCACATCTTGCACACCTAGAACAAACAAAACATTGTAATCAAGTTTGCTGTGATAAAAAATAAAAATTAAGTTAAAAATACCAACAAGAAGTAATGAGACATACATTAAAGGGCGTTTTCCTCTCACATGCCATTCTAATTTACAACCTAGAACACCACTTCCAGTAAGGCTCTGTTGACCTAGTAACCAGATTTGGAAAAGGAGAAATGCTGCCGCCATGTGGCCGATTCCCGCAAGAGCAGCTTTTAACCCACAGCTAATGGTCACTTACCATTCACAAGGACTCAGGGCTGTAAAGGACACCTGCCCTCAAAATTGTGCTGAGGTAGGGAATGGATAAAAAAAATTCAAAACAGGCAAAATTTTCAAGAAGATAGTATGAAGAGGTAAGTTTTACTCACTCTCTTTTTAAAGGAAGGAAAATGGATAAAAGCTCAGCCTCAGGAAGTATTAGACTCATGCAATCTAATCTACAAAAAGTCTTCAACTCACACCAGTCGACTGACCATTGGCAAAAAGTCTACAAACAATAAATGCGGAAGAGGTTTTAGAGAACTGTGTACCCTCTAGCTGCTGGTGAGATGTAAAAGGGTTAAACGCTAATAATGAGAACAGGAAAGAGCTGCGTTTAAAAGGAAAAATTGAGGTACCAGTCAATCCAGCAGGCGCACCAATGGGCCTCTCACCTGAGAAGACCAGAATGAAGAAGACCCGGGCTGCAAAAGCTGCACTGCAGCCTTATTCACAATAGACAAGACAGTGAAGCAACCAAAATGTCCATCTACAGATGAAAGGAAAAAGAAGAAGTGGTCCATGTACACAATGAATACTAGCCATGGAAAACAATGAAACACTGCTCTTTGAGGCCCCATAGATGATCTTGGAGATAATCACAGAACATGAGGTAAGTCGGAAAGCAAAAGTCCTATATCCTATGATATCACTTATAGGCGTTATCTAATAACTGACACAAATGAACATATTTCCACACAGAAAGTCAATCACAGACTTATTAAAAAAGAACTATGCTTATCTAAAAGTAAAGGTGGGGGGAATGGATAAATGAAGATTAGCGTTACCATATGTATACAAATACATATAATATACATATATCAAAAAGACCGACCATATAGCAAGGAAGGATTACGGATCACTGTAATAATTTACAAGGGAAGAGGATCTCTACATAAATAGGTATGTAGAATATGTAGTTGAACCAGAGTGTGTATACCTTGGACAAGCAACATTCTAACCATTACCCCAATTGAAAAAATTAAAACAACGAACTAGGAGTAATGAGACATAGACTTATGGGAGGTTTTCCTGGCACATTCCATTCAAATTTACAACCTAGACAAACGACTTCCAGAATGGCTCTGCTGCCCTAGTACCCAGATTTGGGAATGGAGAAATGCTGCATCCTTGTGCCGTTTCCCACAACAGCAGCTTTAAACCCACTGCAAAAGGTCACTAAATATTCACCAATTGCAGTTCTGTAAATGACACCTGCCCTCCAAAAAATACTGAGGTCGAAAATCGACCAAAAAATTCTAGAGTGCAACCTTCCAAAAAGAAAATTTGAAGAGGTATATTATACTCACACTTTTTTGCTTTTTTCTTTTAATAGAAAAGAAAAAGCCATGGAAAAATGATGAATTGTAGGAATTTTTACAGACATGTAAACCCAAATTACAAAAACCTATCAGCTCACACCAGTCATAATGGCCATCAAAAAAAATTCTGCCAACAATAAATGCTGACGTGATTGTGGAGAAATGCGTACCCTTGATTCTAAGGGGGACGTGGTAAGAGCCACTAATGAAAGCACAATGGAGTTGCCTTGAAAAGGTAAACGTTGAGCTTCCGTACCAGTCAATCAATCATACCCACTGCTGGGTCTATCACCTGAGAAAATGAAAATCAAAAATCACAGGCTGGCAATCCTGCACTCCAGCAATATTTACCATAGGCAACACTTGGAAGCAACGAAAATGTCCATCGACAGAGGAATGCACCAAGAAGAAGTGGTCCATGTACACAATGGAATATTAGCCATGGAAAACATTGAAGCACTGCTCTTTGAGGCACCATACTTGAGCCTGGAGATAATCACAAAACATGAAGTAGGTCGGAAAGCAAAACACCTATATCCTATATTATCACTTATGGCATTATCTAATAACTGACACAGATGAACATATTTCCAAAGAGAAAGACACTCACAGGCTTAGAAAACAAATTATGCTCATCTGAAAGGAAAGGAGGGGGGAAATTGAGAAATGAACATTAGTGTTACCATACATATACAAATACATATTATATACATGTATCAAAAACACCGAACATATAGCAAGGGAGGTCGACGGAACACTGTAATATTTTACATGGGAAGAGGATCTGTACATTAATAGACATACATAATGTACAAATGAACCAGATTGTGTACACCTAGGACAAACAATATTCTAAACTTTACCCAGATTAAAAAAATTTTAAAAACCCAGAAGAAGTAATGAGACATAAACTTATGGGGATTCCTCCTGGCAATTTCCATTCTAATTTACAACCTAGGACAATGACTTCCAGAAAGGCTCTGCTGCCCTAGTACCCAGATTGGGGAATGGAGAAATGCTACCTCCTTGTGGCCGTTTCCCACAACAGCAGCTTTGAACCCACTGCAAAAGGTCACTAAATTTTCACCAACTTGCAGTTCTGTAAATGATACCTGCCCTCCAGAAAATTTCTGGGGTCTAAAATCGACCAAAAAATTCAAAAGAGGGCAAGCTTCGAAGAAGACAAGTTCAAGAGCTATATTGTACTCACGGGTTTTTCTTTTAAGAGAAAAGAAAAAGGGGTAGGAATATGACGAATTTAAAAAATTTTAATGACATGCATACCCATATTACAAAAACCTATCAGCTCACAGCAGTCAGAATGGCCATTAGGAAAAATGCTGCAAAAAATAAACCGTGAAGGGAGTGTGGAGAAATGCGTACCTTCGGTTGTAAGGGGGGGCATGTAAAGAGCCACTAATGAAAACACAGTGTAGGTGCTTTGAAAAGGGAAACATTGAGCTACCAGTCAATCAATCACAACCACTGCTTGGCCTATCACCTGAGAAAATGAGAATCAAAAAGTCACAGGCTGGCAAACCTGTACGCCAGCAAGATTTACCATAGCCAGCACTTGGAAGCAATGAAAATGTCCATCAACCGAGGAATGCACCAAGAAGAAGTGGTCCACGTACACAATGGAATGTTACTCTAATAATAAATATAAACTCAATTTAAAAACAAACAAAAGCAAGGAGACATCAACATTTGTGGGTTTATCCGGGCACATTGCACTCTAATTTATAACCGAAGAACACCACTGGCCGGTAGGTCTGTTTCCCTAGTACCAGCATGGGAAACGTAGAAAGGCTGCCGCTCTCTGGCCGTTACCTGCAAAAGCAGGTTTAAAGCCTGAGCTAATGGTCACTTCATATGAACAAGTACTGCAGGGCTGTAAATGAAACCTGCCCTCAAAATGTCTTGAGGGAGATAATGGCCAAAATATTTCAAATGGTGACACATACTTTAAGAAAACACTGTGAAGAAATAAGCTCTAATCACAGCTGGAAAAATAAAAAGATCATGTCTTAAAGCTCAATTTCAACGCATTATGAGACACATGCAAATTCAACCACAAAGAGGTATCAGCTCACACCACTCAGAATAATCATCAGCAAAAACTACAAAGAATAAATCCTGAAGGTGCTGGGAAGAAATACATGCCCTCCACTTTAAGTGGGACGTAACCTGGAAAGAGCCACTAAGGAGAACAGAACAGAGGTGCCTTTAAAAAGTAAACATTGAGCTACCATATGATCCAGCAGACCTATTCCTGGACCTATAAACTAAGAAGACAGAATTGGAAGGACACAGCCACGCAAATCTGCATTGCACACTATTACAATAGCCAAGATATGGAAGTAACCAAAAAGTCCACCGACAGATGGGTGGACAAAGAAGAACTGCTACCTGTACAGATGGAATATGAGCTAGTGAAAAAATGAAACAATGCCATTTGCAGCACCGTAGATGAGTCTAGAAGTAATCACGTAACTTGGAGTAAGTGAGAAAGCGAAAGACACATATCCTATCATATCATATATAGGGGTTACCTAAAAAATGATACAAACAAAGATATTTCCACAGAGAAACACTATCATAGAATCAATATAAAAACGTATGGTTCACCAAATAGAAAGGTGTGAGGAATGGATACATTACCGTATTGAGGTTAACAGAGAGATACAAACACCTGTGAAATATGTAATCACCAAAGACCTACGCAATACCAAGAGAAGACTACTCAACATTGTGTCATAAGCTACATGGGAAAAGGCTCCGAAGAAGAATAGATATATGTATATGTGTGAAAGAACCACATCTTGCACACCTAGAACAAACAAAACATTGTAATCAAGTTTGCTGTGATAAAAAATAAAAATTAAGTTAAAAATACCAACAAGAAGTAATGAGACATACATTAAAGGGCGTTTTCCTCTCACATGCCATTCTAATTTACAACCTAGAACACCACTTCCAGTAAGGCTCTGTTGACCTAGTAACCAGATTTGGAAAAGGAGAAATGCTGCCGCCATGTGGCCGATTCCCGCAAGAGCAGCTTTTAACCCACAGCTAATGGTCACTTACCATTCACAAGGACTCAGGGCTGTAAAGGACACCTGCCCTCAAAATTGTGCTGAGGTAGGGAATGGATAAAAAAAATTCAAAACAGGCAAAATTTTCAAGAAGATAGTATGAAGAGGTAAGTTTTACTCACTCTCTTTTTAAAGGAAGGAAAATGGATAAAAGCTCAGCCTCAGGAAGTATTAGACTCATGCAATCTAACCTACAAAAAGTCTTCAACTCACACCAGTCGACTGACCATTGGCAAAAAGTCTACAAACAATAAATGCGGAAGAGGTTTTAGAGAACTGTGTACCCTCTAGCTGCTGGTGAGATGTAAAAGGGTTAAACGCTAATAATGAGAACAGGAAAGAGCTGCGTTTAAAAGGAATAATTGAGGTACCAGTCAATCCAGCAGGCGCACCAATGGGCCTCTCACCTGAGAAGACCAGAATGAAGAAGACCCGGGCTGCAAAAGCTGCACTGCAGCCTTATTCACAATAGACAAGACAGTGAAGCAACCAAAATGTCCATCTACAGATGAAAGGAAAAAGAAGAAGTGGTCCATGTACACAATGAATACTAGCCATGGAAAACAATGAAACACTGCTCTTTGAGGCCCCATAGATGATCTTGGAGATAATCACAGAACATGAGGTAAGTCGGAAAGCAAAAGTCCTATATCCTATGATATCACTTATAGGCGTTATCTAATAACTGACACAAATGAACATATTTCCACACAGAAAGTCAATCACAGACTTATTAAAAAAGAACTATGCTTATCTAAAAGTAAAGGTGGGGGGAATGGATAAATGAAGATTAGCGTTACCATATGTATACAAATACATATTATATACATATATCAAAAAGACCGACCATATAGCAAGGAAGGATTACGGATCACTGTAATAATTTACAAGGGAAGAGGATCTCTACATAAATAGGTATGTAGAATATGTAGTTGAACCAGAGTGTGTACACCTTGGACAAGCAACATTCTAACCATTACCCCAATTGAAAAAATTAAAACAACGAACTAGGAGTAATGAGACATAGACTTATGGGGGGTTTTCCTGGCACATTCCATTCAAATTTACAACCTAGACAAACGACTTCCAGAATGGCTCTGCTGCCCTAGTACCCAGATTTGGGAATGGAGAAATGCTGCATCCTTGTGCCGTTTCCCACAACAGCAGCTTTAAACCCACTGCAAAAGGTCACTAAATATTCACCAATTGCAGTTCTGTAAATGACACCTGCCCTCCAAAAAATACTGAGGTCGAAAATCGACCAAAAAATTCTAGAGTGCAACCTTCCAAAAAGAAAATTTGAAGAGGTATATTATACTCACACTTTTTTGCTTTTTTCTTTTAATAGAAAAGAAAAAGCCATGGAAAAATGATGAATTGTAGGAATTTTTACAGACATGTAAACCCAAATTACAAAAACCTATCAGCTCACACCAGTCATAATGGCCATCAAAAAAAATTCTGCCAACAATAAATGCTGACGTGATTGTGGAGAAATGCGTACCCTTGATTCTAAGGGGGACGTGGTAAGAGCCACTAATGAAAGCACAATGGAGTTGCCTTGAAAAGGTAAACGTTGAGCTACCGTACCAGTCAATCAATCATACCCACTGCTGGGTCTATCACCTGAGAAAATGAAAATCAAAAATCACAGGCTGGCAATCCTGCACTCCAGCAATATTTACCATAGGCAACACTTGGAAGCAACGAAAATGTCCATCGACAGAGGAATGCACCAAGAAGAAGTGGTCCATGTACACAATGGAATATTAGCCATGGAAAACATTGAAGCACTGCTCTTTGAGGCACCATACTTGAGCCTGGAGATAATCACAAAACATGAAGTAGGTCGGAAAGCAAAACACCTATATCCTATATTATCACTTATGGCATTATCTAATAACTGACACAGATGAACATATTTCCAAAGAGAAAGACACTCACAGGCTTAGAAAACAAACTATGCTCATCTGAAAGGAAAGGAGGGGGGAAATTGAGAAATGAACATTAGTGTTACCATACATATACCAATACATATTATATACATGTATCAAAAACACCGAACATATAGCAAGGGAGGTCGACGGAACACTGTAATATTTTACATGGGAAGAGGATCTGTACATTAATAGACATACATAATGTACAAATGAACCAGATTGTGTACACCTAGGACAAACAATATTCTAAACTTTACCCAGATTAAAAAAATTTTAAAAACCCAGAAGAAGTAATGAGACATAAACTTATGGGGATTCCTCCTGGCAATTTCCATTCTAATTTACAACCTAGGACAATGACTTCCAGAAAGGCTCTGCTGCCCTAGTACCCAGATTGGGGAATGGAGAAATGCTACCTCCTTGTGGCCGTTTCCCACAACAGCAGCTTTGAACCCACTGCAAAAGGTCACTAAATTTTCACCAACTTGCAGTTCTGTAAATGATACCTGCCCTCCAGAAAATTTCTGGGGTCTAAAATCGACCAAAAAATTCAAAAGAGGGCAAGCTTCGAAGAAGACAAGTTCAAGAGCTATATTGTACTCACGGGTTTTTCTTTTAAGAGAAAAGAAAAAGGGGTAGGAATATGACGAATTTAAAAAATTTTAATGACATGCATACCCATATTACAAAAACCTATCAGCTCACAGCAGTCAGAATGGCCATTAGGAAAAATGCTGCAAAAAATAAACCGTGAAGGGAGTGTGGAGAAATGCGTACCTTCGGTTGTAAGGGGGGGCATGTAAAGAGCCACTAATGAAAACACAGTGTAGGTGCTTTGAAAAGGGAAACATTGAGCTACCAGTCAATCAATCACAACCACTGCTTGGCCTATCACCTGAGAAAATGAGAATCAAAAAGTCACAGGCTGGCAAACCTGTACGCCAGCAAGATTTACCATAGCCAGCACTTGGAAGCAATGAAAATGTCCATCAACCGAGGAATGCACCAAGAAGAAGTGGTCCACGTACACAATGGAATGTTACTCTAATAATAAATATAAACTCAATTTAAAAACAAACAAAAGCAAGGAGACATCAACATTTGTGGGTTTATCCGGGCACATTGCACTCTAATTTATAACCGAAGAACACCACTGGCCGGTAGGTCTGTTTCCCTAGTACCAGCATGGGAAACGTAGAAAGGCTGCCGCTCTCTGGCCGTTACCTGCAAAAGCAGGTTTAAAGCCTGAGCTAATGGTCACTTCATATGAACAAGTACTGCAGGGCTGTAAATGAAACCTGCCCTCAAAATGTCTTGAGGGAGATAATGGCCAAAATATTTCAAATGGTGACACATACTTTAAGAAAACACTGTGAAGAAATAAGCTCTAATCACAGCTGGAAAAATAAAAAGATCATGTCTTAAAGCTCAATTTCAACGCATTATGAGACACATGCAAATTCAACCACAAAGAGGTATCAGCTCACACCACTCAGAATAATCATCAGCAAAAACTACAAAGAATAAATCCTGAAGGTGCTGGGAAGAAATACATGCCCTCCACTTTAAGTGGGACGTAAACTGGAAAGAGCCACTAAGGAGAACAGAACAGAGGTGCCTTTAAAAAGTAAACATTGAGCTACCATATGATCCAGCAGACCTATTCCTGGACCTATAAACTAAGAAGACAGAATTGGAAGGACACAGCCACGCAAATCTGCATTGCACACTATTACAATAGCCAAGATATGGAAGTAACCAAAAAGTCCACCGACAGATGGGTGGACAAAGAAGAACTGCTACCTGTACAGATGGAATATGAGCTAGTGAAAAAATGAAACAATGCCATTTGCAGCACCGTAGATGAGTCTAGAAGTAATCACGCAACTTGGAGTAAGTGAGAAAGCGAAAGACACATATCCTATCATATCATATATAGGGGTTGCCTAAAAAATGATACAAACAAAGATATTTCCACAGAGAAACACTATCATAGAATCAATATAAAAGCGTATGGTTCACCAAATAGAAAGGTGTGAGGAATGGATACATTACCGTATTGAGGTTAACAGAGAGATACAAACACCTGTGAAATATGTAATCACCAAAGACCTACGCAATACCAAGAGAAGACTACTCAACATTGTGTCATAAGCTACCTGGGAAAAGGCTCCGAAGAAGAATAGATATATGTATATGTGTGAAAGAACCACATCTTGCACACCTAGAACAAACAAAACATTGTAATCAAGTTTGCTGTGATAAAAAATAAAAATTAAGTTAAAAATACCAACAAGAAGTAATGAGAAATACATTAAAGGGCGTTTTCCTCTCACATGCCATTCTAATTTACAACCTAGAACACCACTTCCAGTAAGGCTCTGTTGACCTAGTAACCAGATTTGGAAAAGGAGAAATGCTGCCGCCATGTGGCCGATTCCCGCAAGAGCAGCTTTTAACCCACAGCTAATGGTCACTTACCATTCACAAGGACTCAGGGCTGTAAAGGACACCTGCCCTCAAAATTGTGCTGAGGTAGGGAATGGATAAAAAAAATTCAAAACAGGCAAAATTTTCAAGAAGATAGTATGAAGAGGTAAGTTTTACTCACTCTCTTTTTAAAGGAAGGAAAATGGATAAAAGCTCAGCCTCAGGAAGTATTAGACTCATGCAATCTAACCTACAAAAAGTCTTCAACTCACACCAGTCGACTGACCATTGGCAAAAAGTCTACAAACAATAAATGCGGAAGAGGTTTTAGAGAACTGTGTACCCTCTAGCTGCTGGTGAGATGTAAAAGGGTTAAACGCTAATAATGAGAACAGGAAAGAGCTGCGTTTAAAAGGAATAATTGAGGTACCAGTCAATCCAGCAGGCGCACCAATGGGCCTCTCACCTGAGAAGACCAGAATGAAGAAGACCCGGGCTGCAAAAGCTGCACTGCAGCCTTATTCACAATAGACAAGACAGTGAAGCAACCAAAATGTCCATCTACAGATGAAAGGAAAAAGAAGAAGTGGTCCATGTACACAATGAATACTAGCCATGGAAAACAATGAAACACTGCTCTTTGAGGCCCCATAGATGATCTTGGAGATAATCACAGAACATGAGGTAAGTCGGAAAGCAAAAGTCCTATATCCTATGATATCACTTATAGGCGTTATCTAATAACTGACACAAATGAACATATTTCCACACAGAAAGTCAATCACAGACTTATTAAAAAAGAACTATGCTTATCTAAAAGTAAAGGTGGGGGGAATGGATAAATGAAGATTAGCGTTACCATATGTATACAAATACATATTATATACATATATCAAAAAGACCGACCATATAGCAAGGAAGGATTACGGATCACTGTAATAATTTACAAGGGAAGAGGATCTCTACATAAATAGGTATGTAGAATATGTAGTTGAACCAGAGTGTGTACACCTTGGACAAGCAACATTCTAACCATTACCCCAATTGAAAAAATTAAAACAACGAACTAGGAGTAATGAGACATAGACTTATGGGGGGTTTTCCTGGCACATTCCATTCAAATTTACAACCTAGACAAACGACTTCCAGAATGGCTCTGCTGCCCTAGTACCCAGATTTGGGAATGGAGAAATGCTGCATCCTTGTGCCGTTTCCCACAACAGCAGCTTTAAACCCACTGCAAAAGGTCACTAAATATTCACCAATTGCAGTTCTGTAAATGACACCTGCCCTCCAAAAAATACTGAGGTCGAAAATCGACCAAAAAATTCTAGAGTGCAACCTTCCAAAAAGAAAATTTGAAGAGGTATATTATACTCACACTTTTTTGCTTTTTTCTTTTAATAGAAAAGAAAAAGCCATGGAAAAATGATGAATTGTAGGAATTTTTACAGACATGTAAACCCAAATTACAAAAACCTATCAGCTCACACCAGTCATAATGGCCATCAAAAAAAATTCTGCCAACAATAAATGCTGACGTGATTGTGGAGAAATGCGTACCCTTGATTCTAAGGGGGACGTGGTAAGAGCCACTAATGAAAGCACAATGGAGTTGCCTTGAAAAGGTAAACGTTGAGCTACCGTACCAGTCAATCAATCATACCCACTGCTGGGTCTATCACCTGAGAAAATGAAAATCAAAAATCACAGGCTGGCAATCCTGCACTCCAGCAATATTTACCATAGGCAACACTTGGAAGCAACGAAAATGTCCATCGACAGAGGAATGCACCAAGAAGAAGTGGTCCATGTACACAATGGAATATTAGCCATGGAAAACATTGAAGCACTGCTCTTTGAGGCACCATACTTGAGCCTGGAGATAATCACAAAACATGAAGTAGGTCGGAAAGCAAAACACCTATATCCTATATTATCACTTATGGCATTATCTAATAACTGACACAGATGAACATATTTCCAAAGAGAAAGACACTCACAGGCTTAGAAAACAAACTATGCTCATCTGAAAGGAAAGGAGGGGGGAAATTGAGAAATGAACATTAGTGTTACCATACATATACCAATACATATTATATACATGTATCAAAAACACCGAACATATAGCAAGGGAGGTCGACGGAACACTGTAATATTTTACATGGGAAGAGGATCTGTACATTAATAGACATACATAATGTACAAATGAACCAGATTGTGTACACCTAGGACAAACAATATTCTAAACTTTACCCAGATTAAAAAAATTTTAAAAACCCAGAAGAAGTAATGAGACATAAACTTATGGGGATTCCTCCTGGCAATTTCCATTCTAATTTACAACCTAGGACAATGACTTCCAGAAAGGCTCTGCTGCCCTAGTACCCAGATTGGGGAATGGAGAAATGCTACCTCCTTGTGGCCGTTTCCCACAACAGCAGCTTTGAACCCACTGCAAAAGGTCACTAAATTTTCACCAACTTGCAGTTCTGTAAATGATACCTGCCCTCCAGAAAATTTCTGGGGTCTAAAATCGACCAAAAAATTCAAAAGAGGGCAAGCTTCGAAGAAGACAAGTTCAAGAGCTATATTGTACTCACGGGTTTTTCTTTTAAGAGAAAAGAAAAAGGGGTAGGAATATGACGAATTTAAAAAATTTTAATGACATGCATACCCATATTACAAAAACCTATCAGCTCACAGCAGTCAGAATGGCCATTAGGAAAAATGCTGCAAAAAATAAACCGTGAAGGGAGTGTGGAGAAATGCGTACCTTCGGTTGTAAGGGGGGGCATGTAAAGAGCCACTAATGAAAACACAGTGTAGGTGCTTTGAAAAGGGAAACATTGAGCTACCAGTCAATCAATCACAACCACTGCTTGGCCTATCACCTGAGAAAATGAGAATCAAAAAGTCACAGGCTGGCAAACCTGTACGCCAGCAAGATTTACCATAGCCAGCACTTGGAAGCAATGAAAATGTCCATCAACCGAGGAATGCACCAAGAAGAAGTGGTCCACGTACACAATGGAATGTTACTCTAATAATAAATATAAACTCAATTTAAAAACAAACAAAAGCAAGGAGACATCAACATTTGTGGGTTTATCCGGGCACATTGCACTCTAATTTATAACCGAAGAACACCACTGGCCGGTAGGTCTGTTTCCCTAGTACCAGCATGGGAAACGTAGAAAGGCTGCCGCTCTCTGGCCGTTACCTGCAAAAGCAGGTTTAAAGCCTGAGCTAATGGTCACTTCATATGAACAAGTACTGCAGGGCTGTAAATGAAACCTGCCCTCAAAATGTCTTGAGGGAGATAATGGCCAAAATATTTCAAATGGTGACACATACTTTAAGAAAACACTGTGAAGAAATAAGCTCTAATCACAGCTGGAAAAATAAAAAGATCATGTCTTAAAGCTCAATTTCAACGCATTATGAGACACATGCAAATTCAACCACAAAGAGGTATCAGCTCACACCACTCAGAATAATCATCAGCAAAAACTACAAAGAATAAATCCTGAAGGTGCTGGGAAGAAATACATGCCCTCCACTTTAAGTGGGACGTAAACTGGAAAGAGCCACTAAGGAGAACAGAACAGAGGTGCCTTTAAAAAGTAAACATTGAGCTACCATATGATCCAGCAGACCTATTCCTGGACCTATAAACTAAGAAGACAGAATTGGAAGGACACAGCCACGCAAATCTGCATTGCACACTATTACAATAGCCAAGATATGGAAGTAACCAAAAAGTCCACCGACAGATGGGTGGACAAAGAAGAACTGCTACCTGTACAGATGGAATATGAGCTAGTGAAAAAATGAAACAATGCCATTTGCAGCACCGTAGATGAGTCTAGAAGTAATCACGCAACTTGGAGTAAGTGAGAAAGCGAAAGACACATATCCTATCATATCATATATAGGGGTTGCCTAAAAAATGATACAAACAAAGATATTTCCACAGAGAAACACTATCATAGAATCAATATAAAAGCGTATGGTTCACCAAATAGAAAGGTGTGAGGAATGGATACATTACCGTATTGAGGTTAACAGAGAGATACAAACACCTGTGAAATATGTAATCACCAAAGACCTACGCAATACCAAGAGAAGACTACTCAACATTGTGTCATAAGCTACCTGGGAAAAGGCTCCGAAGAAGAATAGATATATGTATATGTGTGAAAGAACCACATCTTGCACACCTAGAACAAACAAAACATTGTAATCAAGTTTGCTGTGATAAAAAATAAAAATTAAGTTAAAAATACCAACAAGAAGTAATGAGAAATACATTAAAGGGCGTTTTCCTCTCACATGCCATTCTAATTTACAACCTAGAACACCACTTCCAGTAAGGCTCTGTTGACCTAGTAACCAGATTTGGAAAAGGAGAAATGCTGCCGCCATGTGGCCGATTCCCGCAAGAGCAGCTTTTAACCCACAGCTAATGGTCACTTACCATTCACAAGGACTCAGGGCTGTAAAGGACACCTGCCCTCAAAATTGTGCTGAGGTAGGGAATGGATAAAAAAAATTCAAAACAGGCAAAATTTTCAAGAAGATAGTATGAAGAGGTAAGTTTTACTCACTCTCTTTTTAAAGGAAGGAAAATGGATAAAAGCTCAGCCTCAGGAAGTATTAGACTCATGCAATCTAATCTACAAAAAGTCTTCAACTCACACCAGTCGACTGACCATTGGCAAAAAGTCTACAAACAATAAATGCGGAAGAGGTTTTAGAGAACTGTGTACCCTCTAGCTGCTGGTGAGATGTAAAAGGGTTAAACGCTAATAATGAGAACAGGAAAGAGCTGCGTTTAAAAGGAAAAATTGAGGTACCAGTCAATCCAGCAGGCGCACCAATGGGCCTCTCACCTGAGAAGACCAGAATGAAGAAGACCCGGGCTGCAAAAGCTGCACTGCAGCCTTATTCACAATAGACAAGACAGTGAAGCAACCAAAATGTCCATCTACAGATGAAAGGAAAAAGAAGAAGTGGTCCATGTACACAATGAATACTAGCCATGGAAAACAATGAAACACTGCTCTTTGAGGCCCCATAGATGATCTTGGAGATAATCACAGAACATGAGGTAAGTCGGAAAGCAAAAGTCCTATATCCTATGATATCACTTATAGGCGTTATCTAATAACTGACACAAATGAACATATTTCCACACAGAAAGTCAATCACAGACTTATTAAAAAAGAACTATGCTTATCTAAAAGTAAAGGTGGGGGGAATGGATAAATGAAGATTAGCGTTACCATATGTATACAAATACATATTATATACATATATCAAAAAGACCGACCATATAGCAAGGAAGGATTACGGATCACTGTAATAATTTACAAGGGAAGAGGATCTCTACATAAATAGGTATGTAGAATATGTAGTTGAACCAGAGTGTGTACACCTTGGACAAGCAACATTCTAACCATTACCCCAATTGAAAAAATTAAAACAACGAACTAGGAGTAATGAGACATAGACTTATGGGGGGTTTTCCTGGCACATTCCATTCAAATTTACAACCTAGACAAACGACTTCCAGAATGGCTCTGCTGCCCTAGTACCCAGATTTGGGAATGGAGAAATGCTGCATCCTTGTGCCGTTTCCCACAACAGCAGCTTTAAACCCACTGCAAAAGGTCACTAAATATTCACCAATTGCAGTTCTGTAAATGACACCTGCCCTCCAAAAAATACTGAGGTCGAAAATCGACCAAAAAATTCTAGAGTGCAACCTTCCAAAAAGAAAATTTGAAGAGGTATATTATACTCACACTTTTTTGCTTTTTTCTTTTAATAGAAAAGAAAAAGCCATGGAAAAATGATGAATTGTAGGAATTTTTACAGACATGTAAACCCAAATTACAAAAACCTATCAGCTCACACCAGTCATAATGGCCATCAAAAAAAATTCTGCCAACAATAAATGCTGACGTGATTGTGGAGAAATGCGTACCCTTGATTCTAAGGGGGACGTGGTAAGAGCCACTAATGAAAGCACAATGGAGTTGCCTTGAAAAGGTAAACGTTGAGCTTCCGTACCAGTCAATCAATCATACCCACTGCTGGGTCTATCACCTGAGAAAATGAAAATCAAAAATCACAGGCTGGCAATCCTGCACTCCAGCAATATTTACCATAGGCAACACTTGGAAGCAACGAAAATGTCCATCGACAGAGGAATGCACCAAGAAGAAGTGGTCCATGTACACAATGGAATATTAGCCATGGAAAACATTGAAGCACTGCTCTTTGAGGCACCATACTTGAGCCTGGAGATAATCACAAAACATGAAGTAGGTCGGAAAGCAAAACACCTATATCCTATATTATCACTTATGGCATTATCTAATAACTGACACAGATGAACATATTTCCAAAGAGAAAGACACTCACAGGCTTAGAAAACAAATTATGCTCATCTGAAAGGAAAGGAGGGGGGAAATTGAGAAATGAACATTAGTGTTACCATACATATACAAATACATATTATATACATGTATCAAAAACACCGAACATATAGCAAGGGAGGTCGACGGAACACTGTAATATTTTACATGGGAAGAGGATCTGTACATTAATAGACATACATAATGTACAAATGAACCAGATTGTGTACACCTAGGACAAACAATATTCTAAACTTTACCCAGATTAAAAAAATTTTAAAAACCCAGAAGAAGTAATGAGACATAAACTTATGGGGATTCCTCCTGGCAATTTCCATTCTAATTTACAACCTAGGACAATGACTTCCAGAAAGGCTCTGCTGCCCTAGTACCCAGATTGGGGAATGGAGAAATGCTACCTCCTTGTGGCCGTTTCCCACAACAGCAGCTTTGAACCCACTGCAAAAGGTCACTAAATTTTCACCAACTTGCAGTTCTGTAAATGATACCTGCCCTCCAGAAAATTTCTGGGGTCTAAAATCGACCAAAAAATTCAAAAGAGGGCAAGCTTCGAAGAAGACAAGTTCAAGAGCTATATTGTACTCACGGGTTTTTCTTTTAAGAGAAAAGAAAAAGGGGTAGGAATATGACGAATTTAAAAAATTTTAATGACATGCATACCCATATTACAAAAACCTATCAGCTCACAGCAGTCAGAATGGCCATTAGGAAAAATGCTGCAAAAAATAAACCGTGAAGGGAGTGTGGAGAAATGCGTACCTTCGGTTGTAAGGGGGGGCATGTAAAGAGCCACTAATGAAAACACAGTGTAGGTGCTTTGAAAAGGGAAACATTGAGCTACCAGTCAATCAATCACAACCACTGCTTGGCCTATCACCTGAGAAAATGAGAATCAAAAAGTCACAGGCTGGCAAACCTGTACGCCAGCAAGATTTACCATAGCCAGCACTTGGAAGCAATGAAAATGTCCATCAACCGAGGAATGCACCAAGAAGAAGTGGTCCACGTACACAATGGAATGTTACTCTAATAATAAATATAAACTCAATTTAAAAACAAACAAAAGCAAGGAGACATCAACATTTGTGGGTTTATCCGGGCACATTGCACTCTAATTTATAACCGAAGAACACCACTGGCCGGTAGGTCTGTTTCCCTAGTACCAGCATGGGAAACGTAGAAAGGCTGCCGCTCTCTGGCCGTTACCTGCAAAAGCAGGTTTAAAGCCTGAGCTAATGGTCACTTCATATGAACAAGTACTGCAGGGCTGTAAATGAAACCTGCCCTCAAAATGTCTTGAGGGAGATAATGGCCAAAATATTTCAAATGGTGACACATACTTTAAGAAAACACTGTGAAGAAATAAGCTCTAATCACAGCTGGAAAAATAAAAAGATCATGTCTTAAAGCTCAATTTCAACGCATTATGAGACACATGCAAATTCAACCACAAAGAGGTATCAGCTCACACCACTCAGAATAATCATCAGCAAAAACTACAAAGAATAAATCCTGAAGGTGCTGGGAAGAAATACATGCCCTCCACTTTAAGTGGGACGTAACCTGGAAAGAGCCACTAAGGAGAACAGAACAGAGGTGCCTTTAAAAAGTAAACATTGAGCTACCATATGATCCAGCAGACCTATTCCTGGACCTATAAACTAAGAAGACAGAATTGGAAGGACACAGCCACGCAAATCTGCATTGCACACTATTACAATAGCCAAGATATGGAAGTAACCAAAAAGTCCACCGACAGATGGGTGGACAAAGAAGAACTGCTACCTGTACAGATGGAATATGAGCTAGTGAAAAAATGAAACAATGCCATTTGCAGCACCGTAGATGAGTCTAGAAGTAATCACGTAACTTGGAGTAAGTGAGAAAGCGAAAGACACATATCCTATCATATCATATATAGGGGTTACCTAAAAAATGATACAAACAAAGATATTTCCACAGAGAAACACTATCATAGAATCAATATAAAAACGTATGGTTCACCAAATAGAAAGGTGTGAGGAATGGATACATTACCGTATTGAGGTTAACAGAGAGATACAAACACCTGTGAAATATGTAATCACCAAAGACCTACGCAATACCAAGAGAAGACTACTCAACATTGTGTCATAAGCTACATGGGAAAAGGCTCCGAAGAAGAATAGATATATGTATATGTGTGAAAGAACCACATCTTGCACACCTAGAACAAACAAAACATTGTAATCAAGTTTGCTGTGATAAAAAATAAAAATTAAGTTAAAAATACCAACAAGAAGTAATGAGACATACATTAAAGGGCGTTTTCCTCTCACATGCCATTCTAATTTACAACCTAGAACA